>NC_069500.1:1333916177-1333943677 GCF_027579735.1 Bombina bombina | reverse complement strand
TATAGGCAGGATGATACTTCCAAGGAAGTGACAATGCATCCACTGCTTCCGCCTGAGGATCCCTGGATCTGGACAGATACCTGGGAAGTTTCTTGTTTAGATGAGAAGCCATCAGATCTATTTCTGGAAGTCCCCACATTTGAACAATCTGAAGAAATACTTCTGGATGAAGAGACCACTCACCCGGATGTAATGTCTGGCGACTGAGATAATCAGCTTCCCAATTGTCTATACCTGGGATATGAACCGCAGAAATTAGACAGGAGCTGGATTCCGCCCAAACAAGTATTCGAGATACTTCTTTCATAGCCAGAGGACTGTGAGTCCCTCCTTGATGATTGACGTATGCCACGGTTGTGACATTGTCTATCTGAAAACAAATGAATGACTCTCTCTTTAGAAGAGGCCATGACTGAAGAGCTCTGAAAATTGCACGGCGTTCCAAAATGTTGATTGGTAATCTCGCCTCCTGAGATTCCCAAACCCCTTGAGCTGTCAGAAACCCCCATACAGCTCCCCAACCTGTCAGACTTGCATCTGTTGAGATTACAGTCCAGGTCGGAAGAACAAAAGAAGCCCCCTGAACTAAACGATGGTGGTCTGTCCACCACGTCAGAGAGTGTCGTACAATCAGTTTTAAAGATATTAATTGCAATATCTTTGTATAATCCCTGCACCACTGGTTCAGCATACAGAGCTGAAGAGGTCGCATGTGAAAACGAGCAAAGGGGATCGCGTCCGATGCAGCAGTCATAAGACCTAGAATTTCCATGCATAAGGCTACCGAAGGGAATGATTGAGACTGAAGGTTTCGACAAGCTGAAACCAATTTCAGACGTCTTTTGTCCGTTAGCGACAGAGTCATGGACACTGAATCTAAAAAGGTTACCCTTGTCTGAGGAGTCAACGAACTATTTGGTAAATTGATCCTCCAACCATGTTCTCGAAGAAACAATACAAGTTGATTCGTATGAGATTCTGCTAAAAGTGAAGACTGAGCAAGTACCAAGATATCGTCCAAATAAGGAAATACCACAATACCCTGTTCTCTGATTACAGATAGAAAGGCACCGAGAACCTTTGTAAAAATCCTTGGAGCTGTTGCTAGGCCAAACGGCAGAGCCACAAACTGGTAATGCTTGTCTAGGAAAGAGAATCTCAGAAACTGATAGTGATCTGGATGAATCGGAATATGCAGATATGCATCTTGTAAATCTATTGTGGACATATAATGCCCTTGCTGAACAAAAGGCAGAATAGTCCTTATAGTTACCATTTTGAATGTTGGTATCCTTACATAACGATTCAATATTTTTAAATCCAGAACTGGTCTGAAGGAATTCTCCTTCTTTGGTACAATGAAGAGATTTGAGTAAAACCCCAGCCCCTGTTCCAGAACTGGAACTGGCACAATTACTCCAGCAAAATCTTCTTGCAGGAGGCCTTATCTTGAAGCCTATTCTGTATCCTTGTGAAACAATGTTCTGAATCCAAAGATTGTGAATCGAATTGATCCAAATTTCTTTGAAAAAACGTAATCTGCCCCCTACCAGCTGGGCTGGAATGAGGGCCGCACCTTCATGTGGACTTGGGAGCTGGCTTTGGCTTTCTAAAGGGCTTGGATTTATTCCAGACTGGAGATGGTTTCCAAACTGAAACCGTTCCTGTAGGGGAAGGATCCAGCTTTTGTTCCTTATTGTGATGAAAGGAACGAAAACGATTAGCAGACCTAAATTTACCTTTAGATTTTTTATCCTGTGGTAAAAAAGTTCCTTTCCCCCCAGTAACAGTTGAAATAATAGAATCCAACTGTGAACCAAACAATTTATTACCCTGGAAAGAAAGGGAAAGCAAAGTTGACTTAGAAGACATATCAGCATTCAAAGTTTTAAGCCATAAAGCTCTTCTAGCTAAAATAGCTAAAGACATATACCTGACATCAACCCTAATGATATCAAAGATGGCATCACAAATAAAATTATTAGCATGTTGAAGAAGATTAACAATGCTATGAGTATTATGATCTGTTACTTGTTGTGCTAAAGCTTCTAACCAGAAAGTTGAAGCTGCAGCAACATCTGCCAAAGATATAGCAGGTCTAAGAAGATTACCTGAACATAAGTAAGCTTTTCTTAGAAAGGATTCAATTTTCCTATCTAAAGGATCCTTAAACGAAGTACTATCTGCCGTAGGAATAGTAGTACGTTTAGCAAGAGTAGAGATAGCCCCATCAACTTTAGAGATTTTGTCCCAAAACTCTAATCTGTCAGATGGCACAGGATAAAATTGTTTAAACTGTTTAGAAGGAGTAAATGAATTACCCATATTATTCCATTCCCTGGAGATTACTTCAGAAATAGCATCAGGGACGGGAAAAACCCCCGGAATAACCGCAGGAGATTTAAAAACCGTATTCAAACGTTTAGATTTAGTAACAAGAGGACCAGAATCCTCTATTTCTAATGCAATTAAGACTTCTTTAAGTAAAGAACGAATAAATTCCATTTTAAATAAATAAGAAGATTTATCAGTATCAATCTCTGAAACAGAATCCTCTGAACCAGAAAAATCAGTATCAGAAACAGAATCAGAATGATGATGTTCGTTTAAAAAGTCATCTGAAACATGAGAAGCTTTAAAAGACCTTTTACGATTACTGGAAGGAGGAATAACAGACATAGCCTTCTTAATAGATTTAGAAACAAAATCTCTTATGTTAACAGGAACACCCTGAATATTAGATGTTGATGGAACAGCAACAGGTAATGGAACATTACTAAAGGAAATATTTTCTGCATTAACAAGTTTGTCATGACATTCATCACAAACAACAGCCGGAGAAACAGTTACCACAAGCTTACAACAAATACACTTAACTTTGGTAGATCCAGCATCAGGCAGTGATTTTCCAGAAGTGGCTTCTGATTCAGGGTCAACCTGAGACATGGTCAAATTCCTTAAATGACAGTTTCAGGAATGGGAAAAAATGCCAATGAAAAAGCCTCTAGCAAACCAGAAGCAATAAGCAATAAGACTTAAATATTGTGGAGACAACAATGACGCTCAAAAAAATTTTAGCGCCAAAAAAGATGCCAACATTATTTGGCGCCTAAATGCTTTTGGCACCAAAAATGACGCCACATCCGGTAATGCCGACATTTTTGGCGAAAAAAAACGTCAAAAAAATGACGCAACTTTCGGCGACACGTATGACGCCGGAAATGACAAAATTTTTGCGCCAAGAAAGTCTGCGCCAAGAATGACGCAATAAAATGAAGCATTCTCAGCCCCTGCGAGCCTAACAGCCCACAGGAAAAAAAGTCAAATTTTAAGGTAAGAAAAAATGTATTTATTCATATGCATTATCCCAAATATGAAACGGACTGTCTGAAATAAGGAACGGTGAATATCCTGAATCAAGGCAAATAAATGTTTAAACACATATATTTAGAACTTTATACAAAAGTGCCCAACCATAGCTTAGAGTGTCACAAAATAAGACTTAATTACCCCCGGACACTCTTCTACATGTAGTAGAAAGCCAAACCAGTACTGAAACGAGAATCAGTAGAGGTAATGGTATATATAAGAGTATATCGTCGATCTGAAAAGGGAGGTAAGAGATGAATCTCTACGACCGATAACCGAGAACCTATGAAATAGACCCAGTAGAAGGTGATCATTGAATTCAAACAGGCAATACTCTCTTCACATCCCTCTGACATTCACTGCACACTGAGAGGAAAACCGGGCTACAGCCTGCTGCTAAGCGCATATCAACTTAGAATCTAGCACAAACTTACTTCACCACCTCCATGGGAGGCAAAGTTTGTAAAACTGATTTGTGGGTGTGGTGAGGGGTGTATTTATAGGCATTTTGAGGTTTGGGAAACTTTGCCCCTCCTGGTAGGAATCTATATCCCATACGTCACTAGCTCATGGACTCTTGCTAATTACAAGAAAGAA
The DNA here is from genome assembly GCF_027579735.1 of Bombina bombina. Lineage (NCBI taxonomy): Eukaryota > Metazoa > Chordata > Amphibia > Anura > Bombinatoridae > Bombina > Bombina bombina. Next base: position 1,333,939,711 of record NC_069500.1, on the reverse strand, counting down.
ATGAGAGAAAAATAGAGAGAGAAAAGAGGGATGGGACAGAGAACACCCTATGAATTTCTAAAGCAACAAGCTCTTGCACAGGTGTTGGCTGTTAGATGCAGTGATATCTGATATGAATAGCCAGGAGTAGCATAAGCACAGATAGAGAACACAGAGAGAGAGAAAAAGAGAAAAATAGAGAAAAAACATAATTTATGCTTACCTGATAAATTTATTTCTCTTGTGGTGTATCCAGTCCACGGATCATCCATTACTTGTGGGATATTCTCCTTCCCAACAGGAAGCTGCAAGAGGATCACCCACAGCAGAGCTGTCTATATAGCTCCTCCGCTAACTGCCACCTCCAGTCATTCGACCGAAGACAAGCAAGAGAAAGGAGAAACCATAGGGTGCAATGGTGACTGTAGTTTAAAAATAAAATATACCTGCCTTAAAATGACAGGGCGGGCCGTGGACTGGATACACCACAAGAGAAATAAATTTATCAGGGAAGCATAAAACATAATTTATGTAAGAACTTACCTGATAAATTCATTTCTTTCATATTAGCAAGAGTCCATGAGCTAGTGACGTATGGGATATACATTCCTACCAGGAGGGGCAAAGTTTCCCAAACCTCAAAATGCCTATAAATACACCCCTCACCACACCCACAATTCAGTTTAACGAATAGCCAAGAAGTGGGGTGATAAAAAAGTGCGAAAGCATATAAAATAAGGAATTGGAATAATTGTGCTTTATACAAAAATCATAACCACCCCAAAAAAAGGGCGGGCCTCATGGACTCTTGCTAATATGAAAGAAATGAATTTATCAGGTAAGTTCTTACATAAATTATGTTTTCTTTCATGTAATTAGCAAGAGTCCATGAGCTAGTGACGTATGGGATAATGATTACCCAAGATGTGGATCTTTCCACGCAAGAGACACTAGAGAGGGAGGGATAAAATAAAGACAGCCAATTCCTGCTGAAAATAATCCACACCCAAAATAAAGTTTAATGAAAAACATAAGCAGAAGATTCAAACTGAAACCGCTGCCTGAAGTACTTTTCTACCAAAAACTGCTTCAGAAGAAGAAAATACATCAAAATGGTAGAATTTAGTAAAAGTATGCAAAGAGGACCAAGTTGCTGCTTTGCAAATCTGATCAATCGAAGCTTCATTCCTAAACGCCCAGGAAGAAGAAACTGACCTAGTAGAATGAGCTGTAATCCTTTGAGGCGGAGTTTTACCCGACTCAACATAGGCAAGATGAATTAAAGATTTCAACCAAGATGCCAAAGAAATGGCAGAAGCTTTCTGGCCTTTTCTAGAACCGGAAAAGATAACAAATAAACTAGAAGTCTTTCGGAAAGACTTAGTAGCTTCAACATAATATTTCAAAGCTCTAACAACATCCAAAGAATGCAATGATTTCTCCTTAGAATTCTTAGGATTAGGACATAATGAAGGAACCACAATTTCTCTACTAATGTTGTTAGAATTCACAACTTTAGGTAAAAATTCAAAAGAAGTTCGCAACACTGCCTTATCCTGATGAAAAATCAGAAAAGGAGACTCACAAGAAAGAGCAGATAATTCAGAAACTCTTCTGGCAGAAGAGATTGCCAAAAGGAACAAAACTTTCCAAGAAAGTAATTTAATGTCCAATGAATGCAAAGGTTCAAACGGAGGAGCTTGAAGAGCCCCCAGAACCAAATTCAAACTCCAAGGAGGAGAAATTGACTTAATGACAGGTTTTATACGAACCAAAGCTTGTACAAAACAATGAATATCAGGAAGATTAGCAATCTTTCTGTGAAAAAGAACAGAAAGAGCAGAGATTTGTCCTTTCAAAGAACTTGCGGATAAACCTTTATCTAAACCATCCTGAAGAAACTGTAAAATTCTCGGAATTCTAAAAGAATGCCAAGAAAAATGATGAGAAAGACACCAAGAAATATAAGTCTTCCAGACTCTATAATATATCTCTCTGGATACAGATTTACGAGCCTGTAACATAGTATTAATCACAGAGTCAGAGAAACCTCTTTGACCAAGAATCAAGCGTTCAATCTCCATACCTTTAAATTTAAGGATTTGAGATCCTGATGGAAAAAAGGACCTTGCGACAGAAGATCTGGTCGTAGCGGAAGAGTCCACGGATGGCAAGAGGCCATCCGGACAAGATCCGCATACCAAAACCTGTGAGGCCATGCCGGAGCTACCAGCAGAACAAATGAGCATTCCTTCAGAATCTTGGAGATTACTCTTGGAAGAAGAACTAGAGGCGGAAAGATATAAGCAGGATGATACTTCCAAGGAAGTGATAATGCATCTACTGCTTCCGCCTGAGGATCCCGGGATCTGGACAGATACCTGGGAAGTTTCTTGTTTATATGAGACGCCATCAGATCTATTTCTGGAAGCTCCCACATTTGAACAATCTGAAGAAATACCTCTGGGTGAAGAGACCATTCGCCCGGATGCAACATTTGGCGACTGAGATAATCAGCTTCCCAATTGTCTATACCTGGGATATGAACCGCAGAGATTAGACAGGAGCTGGATTCCGCCCAAACCAGAATTCGAGATACTTCTTTCATAGCCAGAGGACTGTGAGTCCCTCCTTAATGATTGATGTATGCCACAGTAGTGACATTGTCTGTCTGAAAACAAATGAACGATTCTCTCTTCAGAAGAGGCCAAGACTGAAGAGCTCTGAAAATTGCACGGAGTTCCAAAATATTGATCGGTAATCTCACCTCCTGAGATTCCCAAACTCCTTGTGCCGTCAGAGATCCCCACACAGCTCCCCAACCTGTGAGACTTGCATCTGTTGAAATTACAGTCCAGGTCGGAAGCACAAAAGAAGCCCCCTGAATTAAACGATGGTGATCTGTCCACCACGTTAGAGAGTGTCGTACAATCGGTTTTAAAGATATTAATTGAGATATCTTTGTGTAATCCTTGCACCATTGATTCAGCATACAGAGCTGAAGAGGTCGCATGTGAAAACGAGCAAAGGGGATCGCGTCCGATGCAGCAGTCATAAGACCTAGAATTTCCATGCATAAGGCTACCGAAGGGAATGATTGTGACTGAAGGTTTCGACAAGCTGAAATCAATTTAGACGTCTCTTGTCTGTTAAAGACAGAGTCATGGACACTGAATCTATCTGGAAACCCAGAAAGGTTACCCTTGTCTGAGGAATCAATGAACTTTTTGGTGAATTGATCCTCCAACCATGATCTTGAAGAAACAACACAAGTCGATTCGTATGAGATTCTGCTAAATGTAAAGACTGAGCAAGTACCAAGATATCGTCCAAATAAGGAAATACCACAATACCCTGTTCTCTGATTACAGACAGAAGGGCACCGAGAACCTTTGTAAAAATTCTTGGAGCTGTAGCTAGGCCAAACGGCAGAGCCACAAACTGGTAATGCTTGTCCAGAAAAGAGAATCTCAGGAACTGATAATGATCTGGATGAATCGGAATATGCAGATATGCATCCTGTAAATCTATTGTGGACATATAATGCCCTTGCTGAACAAAAGGCAAGATAGTCCTTACAGTTACAATTTTGAACGTTGGTATCCTTACATAACGATTCAATATTTTTAGATCCAGAACTGGTCTGAAGGAATTCTCCTTCTTTGGTACAATGAAGAGATTTGAATAAAACCCCATCCCCTGTTCCAGAACTGGAACTGGCATAATTACTCCAGCCAACTCTAGATCTGAAACACAATTCAGAAATGCTTGAGCTTTCACTGGATTTACTGGGACACGGGAAAGAAAAAATCTCTTTGCAGGAGGTCTCATCTTGAAACCAATTCTGTACCCTTCTGAAACAATGTTCTGAATCCAAAGATTGTGAACAGAATTGATCCAAATTTCTTTGAAAAAAACGTAACCTGCCCCCTACCAGCTGAGCTGGGATGAGGGCCGCACCTTCATGTGGACTTAGAAGCAGGCTTTGTCTTTCTAGAAGGCTTGGATTTATTCCAGACTGGAGATGGAAAGAAATGGAAAGTAGAGTTGATTTAGAAGCCATATCAGCATTCCAAGTTTTAAGCCATAAAGCTCTTCTAGCTAAAATAGCTAGAGACATAAACCTGACATCAACTCTGATAATATCAAAAATGGCATCACAGATAAAATTATTAGCATGCTGAAAAAGAATAATAATATTATGAGAATCATGATCTGTTACTTGTTGCGCTAAAGTCTCCAACCAAAAAGTTGAAGCTGCAGCAACATCAGCCAATGATATAGCAGGTCTAAGAAGATTACCTGAACACAGATAAGCTTTTCTTAGAAAGGATTCAATTTTCCTATCTAAAGGATCTTTAAACGAAGTACCATCTGACGTAGGAATAGTAGTACGTTTAGCAAGGGTAGAAATAGCCCCATCGACTTTAGGGATTTTGTCCCAAAATTCTAATCTGTCAGACGGCACAGGATATAATTGCTTAAAACATTTAGAAGGAGTAAATGAATTACCCAATTTATCCCATTCTCTGGAAATTACTTCAGAAATAGCATTAGGAACAGGAAAAACTTCTGGAATAACCACAGGAGATTTAAATACCTTATCTAAACGTTTAGAATTAGTATCAAGAGGACCAGAATCCTCTATTTCTAAAGCAATTAGTACTTCTTTAAGTAAAGAACGAATAAATTCCATTTTAAATAAATATGAAGATTTATCAGCATCAATCTCTGAGACAGAATCCTCTGAACCAGAAGAGTCATCAGAATCAGAATGATGATGTTCATTTAAAAATTCATCTGTAGAGAGAGAAGTTTTAAAAGATTTTTTATGTTTACTAGAAGGAGAAATAACAGACATAGCCTTCTTGATGGATTCAGAAACAAAATCTCTTATGTTATCAGGAAAAGGTTCTTTAAGTACATAAATAGCAAAAAATCTAAGAAGGATAATATAGGTACATTAAAATGTGTGGAGGGTAGCATGATAAATAATGACAGGGAAAAGGCTGAGGTACTAAACCAGTTTTTTTCTTCAGTATACACAAGAGAGGAACCATTGAATGATACTTTGGAACAGAATAGAACATGCCAGTCCATACCACTAACTGGGTTTTGTTTAGAGGATATCAGGAAAAAACTAAAAAATATTAAGGTAAATAAAACTCCAGGCCCAGATGGAATACACCCAAGGGTGTTAAGTGAACTTAGCACTGTTATAGACAAACCTTTACTCTTAATTTTTCAAGACTCATTATCCTCAGGCATGGTACCCCAGGATTGGCGTAAAGCTGATGTGGTGCCACTCTTCAAAAAGGGAAGCAGGGATGATCCAGGAAGCTATAGACCAGTTAGTCTGACATCAATAGTGGGGAAGATATTTGAAGGGATTATAAGGGATTATATTGATGAGCATATTCGTGTAAACAAGATTATGAGTTCTAATCAGCATGGCTTTAGGAGAAATAGATCATGTCAAACTAATCTAATTAGATTCTACGAGGAAGTAAGTAAAAATATAGATAAAGGGGAATCAGTTGATGTGATATACTTAGATTTTGCAAAGGCATTCGATACAGTGCCACATGAGAGATTAATGCACAAAATTAAGGGACTGGGAATAGCTGAAAATGTTAGCTCATGGATAAATAACTGGATAAAAGATAGGGAGCAACGAGTAGCAGTAAATGGATCATACTCAGATTGGACAAAGGTAATCAGTGGCGTCCCCCAGGGATCAGTACTGGGCCCTGTTCTTTTTAATATTTTTATAAATGACTTGGAGCAAGGATTAAATAGCGACATCTCTATTTTTGCAGATGATACTAAGTTAAGTAAGGTCATTAGGTCAGAGCAGGATGAACTCTCTTTGCAAAGGGATTTGCGAAAATTAGAACTATGGGCAAGTGAATGGAAAATGAGATTTAATACGGAAAAATGTAAGGTTCTACATTTTGGAAGTAAAAATAAGCAGGCTATGTATTTTTTAAATGGGACAAGACTTAGCCAAACACAGGAGGAAAGGGATTTGGGAGTAGTAATAGATAACAAGCTAAAAATGAGTGCACAATGCAGGGCAGCGGCTTCAAAGGCTAATAAGATACTAGCATGTATTAAAAGAGGCATTGATTCAAGGGAGGAAAGCATAATTCTGTCATTATATAAAGCCCTGGTAAGACCTCACCTTGAGTTTGGAGTGCAGTTCTGGGGACCGATTGCTAAAAAAGATATTGCAGAACTAGAAAAAGTTCAGAGAAGGGCCACAAAGCTAATAAGGGGATTGGAGAAATTAACCTATGAGGAGAGGCTAGCCAAACTGGGTCTGTTCTCTTTAGAAAAAAGGCGCTTGAGAGGTGACATGATTACTTTATATAAATATATTCAAGGCCCATATACAGAGATGGCAGAAGCTCTTTTTATTCCAAGAAAATTGGTTCTGACAAGAGGTCATAATTTAAGGTTGGAGGAAAGGAGATTTAATCTCCTGCAACGGAAACGTTTTTTCACTGTAAGAGCAATAAAATTGTGGAACTCATTACCAAAGGAGGTAGTGAATGCCAATACCATAGATACATTTAAAAATAGTCTGGATAAATTTCTGTATATAAACAAAATTCATGGATATGATTGCTAGTATTAAATGGGTCACATTTTAATGGGGTTATTTAAGCTTAACTGGAGCTTTTTGTAAGTATTTTAGATTTGTATAGGTTGAACTCGATGGACTTCAGTCTTTTTTCAACCTTATCTACTATGTTACTATGTTACTATGTTAGATGTTGAAGGAACTGCAACAGGCAATGGTACATTACTAAAGGAAATATTATCTGCTTTAACAAGTTTGTCATGATAATTAATACAAACAACAGCCGGAGGAATAGATACCAAAAGTTTACAGCAGATACACTTAGCTTTGGTAGTTCCAGCACTAGACAGCGATTTTCCTGAAGTATCTTCTGACTCAGATGCAACGTGAGACATCTTGCAATATGTAAGAGAAAAAACAACATATAAAGCAAAATTGATCAAATTCCTTAAATGACAGTTTCAGGAATGGGAAAAAATGCCAATAAACAAGCTTCTAGTAACCAGAAGCAAAGAAAAAATGAGACTGAAATAATGTGGAAACAAAAGCGACGCCCACATTATTTGGCGCCTAAATGCTTTTTGGCGCCAAAAATGACGCCACATCCGGAACGCCGACATTTTTGGCGCAAAAGGACGTCAAAAAATGACGCAACTTCCGGCGACACGTATGACGCCGGAAACAGAAAAGATTTTTTGCGCCGAAAAAGTCAGCGCCAAGAATGACGCTATAAAATGAAGCATTTTCAGCCCCCGCGAGCCTAACAGCCCACAGGGAAAAAAGAGTCAAATTTTAAGGTAAGAAAAAAATTGATTCAAATGCATTATCCCAAATATGAAACTGACTGTCTGAAAATAAGGAATGTTGAACATCCTGAGTCAAGGCAAATAAATGTTTGAATACATATATTTAGAACTTTTTTAATAAAGTGCCCAACCATAGCTTAGAGTGTCACAGAAAATAAGATTTACTTACCCCAGGACACTCATCTACATGTTTGTAGAAAGCCAAACCAGTACTGAAACGAAAATCAGCAGAGGTAATGGTATATAAATAAGAGTATATCGTCGATCTGAAAAGGGAGGTAAGAGATGAATCTCTACGACCGATAACAGAGAACCTATGAAATAGACCCCATAGAAGGAGATCACTGCATTCAAATAGGCAATACTCTCCTCACATCCCTCTGACATTCACTGCACGCTGAGAGGAAAACCGGGCTCCAACTTGCTGCGGAGCGCATATCAATGTAGAATCTAGAACAAACTTACTTCACCACCTCCATAGGAGGCAAAGTTTGTAAAACTGAATTGTGGGTGTGGTGAGGGGTGTATTTAGAGGCATTTTGAGGTTTGGGAAACTTTGCCCCTCCTGGTAGGAATGTATATCCCATACGTCACTAGCTCATGGACTCTTGCTAATTACATGAAAGAAATTATGTTTTCTCTTGTAAGGTGTATCCAGTCCACGGGTTCATCCATTTCTTCTGGGATACCAATACCAAAGCTTTAGGACACGGATGAAGAGAGGGACAAGGCAGGTACTTAAACGGAAGGTACCACTGCCTGTAAAACCTCTCCCCCAAAAATAGCCTCCGAAGAAGCAAAAGTATAAAATTTATAAAACTTTGAAAAAGTATGAAGCGAAGACCAAGTCGCCGCCTTGCAAAACTGTTCAACAGAAGCCTCATTTTTAAAAGCCCATGTGGAAGCTACAGCTCTACTAGAATGAGCTGTAATCCTTTCAGGAGGCTGCTGGCCAGCAGTCTCATGAGCTAAGCGTATTATACTTCTTAGCCAAAAACAAAGAGAAGTTGCCGAAGCCTTTTGGCCTCTCCTCTGTCCAGAGTAGACAACAAACAAAGCAGATGTTTGACGAAAATCTTTAGTAGCTTGTAAATAAAACTTTAAAGCACGAACCACGTCAAGATTGTGTAATAGACGTTCCTTCTTTGAAGGATTAGGACACAATGATGGGACAACAATCTCCTGATTGATATTCTTATTAGATACCACCTTAGGTAAAAACCCAGGTTTGGTACGCAAAACTACCTTATCTGCATGGAAGATCAGATAAGGGGAATCACACTGTAAGGCAGATAACTCGGAAACTCTACGAGCCGAGGAAATAGCTACCAAAAACAGAACTTTCCAAGATAAAAGCTTGATATCTATGGAATGAAGAGGTTCAAACAGAACCCCTTGGAGAACTTTAAGAACCAAATTTAAACTCCATGGCGGAGCAACTTAAACACAGGCTTGATTCTAACTAAAACCTGACAAAAAGCCTGAACGTCTGGAACATCAGCCAGACGCTTGTGCAAAAGAATAGACAGAGCAGAAATATGTCCCTTTAAAGGAACTAGCTGACAATCCCTTTTCCAATCCTTCTTGGTGAAAAGATAATATCCTGGGAATCCTGACTTTACTCCATGAGTAACCCTTAGATTCACACCAATAAAGATATTTACGCCATATCTTATGATAGATTTTCCTGGTGACAGGCTTTCATGCCTGAATTAAGGTATCAATGACTGACTCGGAGAAACCACGCTTTGATAAAATCAAGCGTTCAATCTCCAGGCAGTCAGTCTCAGAGAAATTAGATTTGGATGGTTGAAAGGACTCTGAAGTAGAAGGTCCTGTCTCAGAGGCAGAGTCCATAGTGGAAGGGATGACATGTCCACCAGATCTGCATACCAAGTCCTGAGTGGCCACGCAGGTGCTATCAAAATCACTGATGCTCTCCCCTGTTTGCTTTTGGCAATCAGACGAGGGAGCAGAGGAAACGGTGGAAGCACATAAGCCAGGTTGAAGGACCAAGGGCTGCTAGAGCATCTATCAGCGTTGCCTTGGGATCCCTGGACCTGGATCCGTAACAAGGAAGTTTGGCGTTCTGGCGAGATGCCATGAGATCCAGTTCTGGTTTGCCCCAACGTTTAACCAATTGTGCAAACACCTCCGCATGGAGTTCCCACTCCCCCGGATGAAAAGTCTGACGACTTAGAAAATCCGCCTCCCAGTTCTCTACACCTGGGATATGGATAGCTTATAGATGGCAAGAGTGAATCTCTGCCCAACAAATTATCTTTGAAACTTCCAGCATCGCTAGGGAACTCTTTGTTCCCCCTTGATGGTTGATGTAGCCACAGTCGTGATGTTGTCCGACTGAAATCTGATGAACCTCATTGTCGCTAGCTGAGGCCAAGCCTGAAGAGCATTGAATATCGCTCTAAGTTCCAAAATGTTTATTCGAAGGAGGGTCTCCTCCTGAGTCCACGATCCCTGAGCCTTCAGGGAGTTCCAGACTGCCCCCCAGCCTATAAGGCTGGCATCTGTCGTTACTATTGTCCAATCTGGCCTGCGAAAGGTCATACCTTTGGACAGATGGGCCCGAGATAGCCACCAGAGAAGAGAATATCTGGTCTCTTGATCCAGATTTAGTAGAGGGGACAAAGCTGTGTAATCCCCATTCCACTGACTGAGCATGCAGAGTTGCAGCGGTCTGAGGTGTAGGCGGGCAAACGGCACTATGTCCATTGCCACTATTATTAAGCCGAATTCTTCCATACACTGAGCCACCGAAGGGCGAGAAGTAGAATAAAGAACACGGCAAGAATTTAGAAGTTTTGATAACCTGGTCTCTGTCAGGTAAATCCTCATTTCTACAGAATCTATCAGAGTTCCCAGAAAGGGAACTCTTGTGAGAGGGGATAGAGAACTCTTCTCTTCGTTCACTTTCCACCCGTGCAACCTCAGAAATGCCAGAACTATGTCCGTATGAGACTTGGCAATTTGGAAATTTGACGCCTGTGTCAGAATGTCGTCTAATAAGGCCTTAGGACCGCCAGAAGTGACCCCAGAACCTTCGTAAAGATTCTTGGAGCTGTAACTAACCTAAAGGGAAGAGCTACAAACTGGTAACCTGTCCAGGAAGGCAAACCTGAGAAACCGATGATGATCTTTATGAATCGGAATGTGAAGATAAGCATCCTTTAAATCCACTGTAGTCATGTATTGACCCTCCTGGATCATAGGTAGGATGGTACGAATAGTCTCCATCTTGAATGATGGGACCCTGAGAAATTTGTTTAGGATCTTGAGATCTAAGATTTGTCTGAAGGTTCCCTCTTTCTTGGGAACTACAAACAGATTTGAATAGAAGCCTTGTCCCTGTTCCTCCCTTGGAACTGGGTAGATCACTAGAGGTTTTGAACACAATGTAAGAATGCCTCTCTCTTTATCTGGTTTGCAGATAATTGTGAAAGGTGAAATCTCCCTTTTGGAGGGGAAGCTTTGAAGTCCAGAAGATATCCCTGGGATACAATTTCCAACGCCCAGGGATCCTGGACATCTCTTGCTCAAGCCTGGGCGAAGAGAGAAAGTCTGCCCCCTACTAGATCCGTTACCGGATCGGGGGCCAATCCTTCATGCTGTCTTAGAGGAAGCAGCAGGCTTTTTGGCCTGCTTACCTTTGTTCCAAGCCTGGTTAGGTCTCCAGACCAACTTGGACTGGGCAAAAGTTCCCTCTTGTTTTGTATTAGAGGAAGTTGATGCTGCGCTCGTCTTAAAGTTTCGAAAGGCACGAAAATTAGTCTGTTTGGCCCTTGATTTATTAGACCTGTCCTGAGGGAGGGCATGACCTTTTCCTCCCGTGATATCAGAAATGATCGCCTTCAAACCATGCCCGAATAGGGTCTGCCCCTTGAAGGGAATATTAAGAAGCTTAGACTTTGAAGTAACGTCAGCTGACCATGATTTAAGCCATAGCGCCCTACGCGCCTGAATAGCAAAACCAGAATTCTTAGCCATTAGTTTAGTCAAATGAACAATAGCATCAGAAACAAATGAATTGGCTAGCTTAAGTGCTCTAAGCTTGTCAAGTATATCATCCAATGGGGTCTCTACCTGTAAAGCCTCTTCCAGAGACTCAAACCAGAAGGCCGCCGCATCAGTGACTGGGGCAATGCATGCAAGAGGCTGTAGAATAAAACCTTGTTGAATAAACATTTTCTTAAGGTAACCCTCTAACTTTTTATCCATTGGATCTAAGAAAGCACAACTGTCCTCGACGGGGATAGTAGTACGCTTAGCTAGGGTAGAAACTGCTCCCTCCACCTTAGGGACCGTTTGCCATAAGTCCTGTGTGGCGGCATCTATTGGAAACAATTTCTTAAAAATAGGAGGGGGAGAGAACGGTAAACCTGGTCTATCCCATTCCTTAGTAATAATTTCTGAAAACCTTTTAGGTATTGGAAAAACATCAGTATAAACAGGCACTGCATAGTAAAAGGAAGAAATGCAGGCACTGCTGGGGATATCTTAAAACGGTAAATCTTTATTAGAGTAACAATTAAAAAATGAGCAGCTACAACCGCTGTAAAAATAGCTAGAATACAAAAGGTACAAAACCGGCAAAAGGCAAGGCTGGGGAAAATAGACACTGAAAAATGTCTGACTAGTTTCGAGTACAAGCTGTACTCTTATTCATAGACATACAAAGAGGAAGCAGGGCTCGCCTTTTAAGGGGAAACTTAAAAGGCGAGCCCTGCTTCCTCTTTGTATGTCTATGAATAAGAGTACAGCTTGTACTCGAAACTAGTCAGACATTTTTCTGTGTCTATTTTCCCCAGCCTTGCCTTTTGCCGGTTTTGTACCTTTTGTATTCTAGCTATTTTTACAGCGGTTGTAGCTGCTCATTTTTTAATTGTTACTCTAATAAAGATTTACCGTTTTAAGATATCCCCAGCAGTGCCTGCATTTCTTCCTTTTCCTGCATCTACATAGTGGCTAGGTTTCGCCACTGCTACGGCACTCCGTTGGCTCTCTATGGAAAGACTATACTGAAACCGGCGTCACTTCCGGTGGCTTTGCCAAGTCCGCAGACGCTGCCAGGAACGCCGCTCTCTTGTGTCCTTAGGCACTGCATAGTATTTATCCAATCTGCACAATTTCTCTGGCACTGCAATGGTGTCACAGTCATTCAGAGTAGCTAAAACCTCCCTGAGCAACACACGGAGGTGTTCAAGCTTAAATTTAAATGTAGACATATCAGAATCAGGTTGAATCATCTTCCCTGAGTCAGAAACATCACCCACAGAAAGAAGCTCTCCTTCCTCAGCTTCTGCATATTGTGAGGGGGTATCAGACATAGCTACTAAAGCGTCAGAGTGCTCTGTATTTCTTCTAACCCCAGAGCTGTCTCGCTTTCCTCGTAACCCAGGTAGTCTGGATAATACAGCTGACAGTGTATTATCCATGACTGCCGCCATGTCTTGTAAAGTAAACGCCATGGGCGCGCTAGATGTACTTGGCGCCTCTTGAACGTGAGTCCCTTGAGCGGGAGTCAAAGGCTCTGACACGTGGGGCGAGTTAGTCGGCATAACTTCCCCCTTGTCAGAATCCTCTGGTGATAAATCTTTTAAAGACAGAATATGGTCTTTATAACTTAAAGTGAAATCAGTACATTTGGTACACATTCTAAGAGGTGGTTCCACCATGGCTTCTAAACATAATGAACAAGGGGTTTACTCTATGTCAGACATGTTTAAACAGACTAGCAATGAGACCAGCAAGCTTGGAAAACACTTTACAGAAAGTTAACAAGCAAAAAATAAAAACGGTACTGTGCCTTTAAGAGAAATAAAAAAAGGTCAGAATTTGGAAAACAGTGAAAAAAAGCAGTAAATCAAACGAAATTTTACAGTATGTATAATAGGTTAACAGAGCATTGCACCCACTTGCAAATGGATGATTAACCCCTTAGTTTCAAAAACGGATCAAAAAAACGAAATAGACATTTTTTACCAGTCACAACAAACTGCCACAGCTCTGATGTGGCCCTACCTTCCCATACAAACGAATTTGGAAAGCACCAAAAACCTTCAGAGAGGTCCTAAGCATTCAGGGAACACCTTCAGGGAAACTAGATGTCTCAGTCTGCAAAAGCTAATGCGCATTTTGGCGTGAAATTAGGCCCCTCCCACTCCTGTCTACACAGTGAGAGGCCTAACAAAACTATCTCTAGGCAAATTTTAGCCAGCCCTGTGGAAAAAACTGGGCCCCGATAAAGTTTTATCACCAAAAAGCATATAAAAAACGTTTAAGCACTCCCAGCAAACTTTTTATATTTCAATAATTTGAAAAAATAATAAGAGTGTTACCTCTAATAGTAAGCATGATACAAGTCGTTATTAAATCACTGTAATCAGGCTTACCTCAAATAAATCCGATATCACAGCATTTTCTAGCATATACATTTCTCTAGAAAAATTTAGACTGCACATACCTCATAGCAGGATACCCTGCACGCCATTCCCCAAGCTGAAGTTACCTCTCTCTTCAGTTATGTGTGAGAACAGCAATGGATCTTAGTTACAACCTGCTAAGATCATTAGAGACCACAGGCAGACTCTTCTTCTTTTTTCTGCCTGAGACCAAAATAGTAAAACTCCGGTACCATTTAAAAATAACAAACTTTTGAATTGAAGAAAAACAACTAAATTACACCACATCTCTCTAACTGCTTCCATGCTTGTCGAAAGCTGCAAGAGAATGACTGGAGGTGGCAGTTAGGGGAGGAGCTATATAGACAGCTCTGCTGTGGGGGATCCTCTTGCAGCTTCCTGTTGGGAAGGAGAATATCCCACAAGTAATGGATGATCCGTGGACTGGATACACCTTACAAGAGAAAGAAAACAGAATTTTTTTTTTTTTTTTTTTTTAAATAGTTTTTTATTGAAGTCATAAACAAATATAACAATAATGAAACGTCCAACAATAATAACAAAGGAGAAAAGTACAATACTAATACCATGATCTTGCCAGATAAACAATACTAGATATGCCCACATTGTATAGATTCAAAAATATAAAGAGTAATACTCTATGGTGAGTGGTAAAAGAATGGAGAAGCTATAGCTGGTTAGTGTTATGAAGGAGCATGGAGGTTTACTAGGCAATAAATCTAAACAGAAGGGGCATATAAATCCCGTTTATTAAAGGTATTAGTAAAGATTTTGGACTATCCAGATTGAGACCTCAGTTTTTATTTTTTTATATGGTATGTAGACTAGAAGTGACCCAACCTTGTGATGGATAAATACACCATAAGTTATTAATTTAGAAAATATGAAAGCAAGGAAGGGTTGGTTTTATGGGGGTAGAGGGAGGGGGGAAATAGAGTATATCCTCCACATTATCCTGAAAAGCGTTTGTAGCATAATATAAACTAGTAAAGTAAGATAAACATGGATTGGCTTGTGTTTGGCCACTTATGGGCCAATTTAGCGGGGAGGGGGATAAGGGGACGCAGCGGGCAAGAGCCGCTCAAAGTGGAGTGGGGAGGGGAATGGGGGGGGGCGGAGCCAAATAGGGCACGAGAGCAGGTATGGAAAGCCTTATTGGATGGATATAAGGGTGGACTTCACAGGGAGGGCTTGTTATTTACATGACTATTGGGATGGGCATAGCTCCATCAAAGCGGAGTAATTATCTAAATATAGAGTTATGCTTATATAAAGAGAAAGTTATGACAAATGCGTAGAATATGCAACCAGAACAAAACCAGAGCTCAATTATGGGAGGTAAGGGGCCTCACTAATCACTCTGTAGTATTATGTGGAGAGGGGGGGCTGTAAAATGTTCGGGATATAGGGAATCTCCGGATGAGCCCCTCTCCTAGGGAAGTGTCATCTATAGACGAAGCTGGAAAAAGGAGTGGGGGTATGACCCGCCGGCAATAAGCTCCGGCGGGAAAGGGAGGAGAGAGGCTTATCATGGACGAAGTATAAGAGGGGGGGAGATGGAGGAGGGGATGAAGGGCGGAGCCGGTCGGGATGTCAATCTTGAATTAACTATGATCGGGACCCTAAGTGAGCGTTAGTTTGAATTGCCAAGTAGACAGAGTATAAATTGGAATACTCAATTAAAGGGATATAGTGGCTTTCATTAGTCTCGTTATGACCTGTAGGTAGAGCTTAAAATACCAGAATGGATCTTAGTACATGAAGTATGAGGACTAGAGTAAAATTAAACACCCAATACAACGATGTCATGACTAACAGTAGGGGTTGACTTTCTATAGATAAAACGGAAAAGGGTGACTCCCATCAATATTAAGAGGGGTGGGGGACATTAGTATATATGAAACATAAGAGATTTCTAGAGGAGCTCCACCCCTAGGGGATTACCAGCTATAGGCAGTGTGGGAAAAAGGCATAGGGGTATGACCCGCAGGCAGTCAGTACCGGCGGGAAAGGGAGGGGAGGAGCCCAACTGAGACAGATAATTTTACATAAATATGGAACTCAACATAAGCAATGTCATATCCTAGAGACATAGATACAATAAAGCATAAACATAACGTATTTCCATGTACAGTTATAAGAGCAAAGAGTATTAAATACATTAAATGAACCCACTAGCGCCCAAACATAAACACATCTCTGCGGGCGAATGAGAAAGCAAACTATATCTGTATCTTAGCTAGCTGGAGTAAAAAATTTTAAGTGAACATTAACTTTTGAGAATAATTCTTGGGGGCTTTGTACTAATAATACCAGGGGGGGGGTGCATAGGGCTAGATAAGTATGAATTGACGATCCTATAGTAGTCTAAAACTCTCTCACCGAGATTGTCCTGTCAGAGTAAAATGGCTATTGAAGTATATTCAATTTACCCCCTTTGAGGAAATAAAGTGTGTAGTGAGATTTAGATAAACATTCAATATACTTAGTTAAACAAAGCCCCAGTACAATAACTAGACACCAGCGAGCTGTTTATCTAAAAGGGGTTTGTATTAAAATCCTGCTTTGCTAGTGTATCCAAAATAAAAACCACTTTAATTAGCTCCCTTTTTGAGTTATTATTATAACAACTAACAATTATTGTTGGAAGAAATATAGTCTCTGTGTAGCTGGGGAGTCTTGATATAAGTATAACCTATCCGTATATATCTTTGGGTATCTGGATTAACTATGTAAAGTTTAGTCAGCAGAGGAGCAAATAGATACGATAACATAAGAAAATCAAACATAAGCTAGAGCTATAGTTAGCCTATTCTTAAACTTGACCTGTAGTACAATAGAAACATTACACACAAATGCATAAGACATGTATTCTGCGATAGTAGTCTGTATCTGCGTCATGCTGGAGGGGCAGGCAATATAAAGAACCTAATATGGAGTTCTCTGATGGCATAAATCCTATGTAGAGGAAGGTTAGTAGAAATAAAAGTAACTAGGAAACTCTTAATAAAACGAGCTGGTAGATAAATTAGATGAGCCCTGCGTAAAGATGTACATTGGATATATCTCAACTGGTCACATTTCTGTTAGCTAGTGCATGTATATAAACACTAGACCAAAACTTTCAAAACCCATATATGTAGCAGGGGTCAATATTCATAAGCAGATGACCTAAGTATAAGTAGATAGTGAGAGTCTTTAGCTTCAAAAGGTCCTGCCGGGAGGTAGGATAGGGTGGTGTGACACAGTTCTGGTTCCAAAGTTAGCATTTATATACATAACCGGGATCAACATACTTGGAGAAATAACTCAAATATCAATAAATAGCAAGTGTCTTAAGCTGCAGGTTCCCTAGTGGGAGGTATTAAATGGTGAGATGAACATTACCAGTTCCAATTTCAGCATTGGCAGAGCAGGAGTCCGAGTGATGGAAAATAGACTAACCGATTCCCTCTCTCAGTAAAGTTAAAGAAGGTAGGGTGATGTGTACCTCTATGTGAGCTTGTCCGGCATAACTGATGAGGCATATTCTATCAGCAAACATATAGTAGGCGTGTGAGACTCTGTCCGTTTTCGTGGAGATCCAAGTAAAGCTCATGGTATGTATGTTATGAGGGGCCGAAGTATGTCCCGGTCTTATGCGCTGTGCGGAGCCCTCTCTATCAGCTACCTCCTTAACATCATAACCTCCGATTACCTGGAGTTTTGCATCCAGTTGGGCAGCAGCATGTTGTTCCGTGCCTACCGGGGAGCTACAACGCCACCGCAGTGCTTTTCCATTAGTAAGGGTTTCCTCCGCACTCATGGGCTGTGTAGGTAAGTCACTACTTTCTTCTTCGTTTTCGTGTTGTTCTATTGCACTGGCGGTTTCTTGTCTGATTATCTGGGCCACCGAGTTAACGGGGCTGTATTCAGGCATCGGGCTTTCCAATAGTTGGAGGAGGTGGTGTCTCATGCTGCTAAAATGGTGATCGAGCAGTAATTGCACACGAGCCTCCCACTTGTCCACCATGTGCATAGGTCCTGCGGTAGTCAGGGACATGATGACTGTGTGCCGTGTGTGTAAGTCCGCTCCGTCTGTTATAAAGGGTATTTTAGAGACTCCCTTGCTTTTGGCTACTTCACGAGCCGAGTGTATCTGCATGTAAGGTCGTCCCGCATCAGCCGATACTAAAGATTACCCGACATTCAGGTTCTCTATGAGAGCAAAGATGGCCGCTCCTAGTATCTCGGATCAGTCGGGCCAATAGAAAAGTGACAAAAATGTCTGCCAAGATTGTCTTGCTGCTAATCCCTTCAGTGAGCAGGCTCCGCAGTCTCCAGGGTCATCACATCAGGCAGTTAGAGAAGTCTGAGCGGCCGCAAGATTAATTTTTATGTTAAAAGTTTCAGGAGCTATTGTGATGTGCGACCGCTCAGTCCCTCAGTCGGCTCCGCCCCCCAAGAAAACAGAATTTATGCTTACCTGATAAATTACTTTCTCCAACGGTGTGTCCGGTCCACGGCGTCATCCTTACTTGTGGGATATTCTCTTCCCCAACAGGAAATGGCAAAGAGTCCCAGCAAAGCTGGTCACATGATCCCTCCTAGGCTCCGCCCACCCCAGTCATTCGACCGACGGACAGGAGGAAATATATATAGGAGAAACCATATGATACCGTGGTGACTGTAGTTAGAGAAAATAATTCATCAGACCTGATTAAAAAACCAGGGCGGGCCGTGGACCGGACACACCGTTGGAGAAAGTAATTTATCAGGTAAGCATAAATTCTGTTTTCTCCAACATTGGTGTGTCCGGTCCACGGCGTCATCCTTACTTGTGGGAACCAATACCAAAGCTTTAGGACACGGATGAAGGGAGGGAGCAAATCAGGTCACCTAAACGGAAGGCACCACAGCTTGCAAAACCTTTCTCCCAAAAATAGCCTCCGAAGAAGCAAAAGTATCAAATTTGTAAAATTTGGCAAAAGTGTGCAGTGAAGACCAAGTCGCTGCCTTATATATCTGGTCAACAGAAGCCTCGTTCTTGAAGGCCCATGTGGAAGCCACAGCCCCAGTGGAGTGAGCTGTGATTCTTTCAGGAGGCTGCCGTCCAGCAGTCTCATAAGCCAAACGGATAATGCTTTTAAGCCAAAAGGAAAGAGGTAGAAGTCGCTTTTTGACCTCTCCTTTTACCAGAATAAACAACAAACAAGGAAGATGTTTGTCTGAAATCTTTAGTAGCCTCTAAATAGAACTTAGAGCACGGACAAACGTCCAATTGTGTAACAAACGTTCCTTCTTTGAAACTGGATTCGGACACAAAGAAGGTACAACTATCTCCTGGTTAATATTTTTGTTAGAAACAACTTTAGGAAGAAAACCAGGCTTAGTACGCAAAACCACCTTATCTGCATGGAACACCAGATAAGGAGGAGAACACTGCAGAGCAGATAACTCTGAAACTCTTCTAGCAGAAGAAATTGCAACCAAAAACAAAACTTTCCAAGATAGTAACTTAATATCTATGGAATGTAAGTGTTCAAACGGAACCCCTTGAAGAAATGAAAGAACTAGATTTAGACTCCAGGGAGGAGTCAAAGGTCTGTAAACAGGCTTGATCCTAACCAGAGCCTGAACAAATGCTTGAACATCTGGCACAGCTGCCAGTCTTTTGTGTAGTAAGACAGATAAAGCAGAGATCTGTCCCTTTAGAGAACTTGCAGATAATCCTTTCTCCAAACCTTCTTGAAGAAAGGAGAGAATCTTAGGAATTTTTATCTTATTCCATGGGAATCCTTTGGATTCACACCAACAGATATATTTTTTCCATATTTTATGGTAAATTTTTCTAGTTACAGGTTTTCTGGGCCTGAACCAGAGTATCTATCACCGAATCTGAAAACCCACGCTTTGATAGAATCAAGCGTTCAATCTCCAAGCCGTCAGTTGGAGGGAGACCAGATTTGGGTGTTCGAATGGACCTTGAACAAGAAGGTCCTGTCTCAAAGGTAGCTTCCATGGTGGAGCCGATGACATATTCACCAGGTCTGCATACCAAGTCCTGCGTGGCCACGCAGGAGCTATCAAGATCACCGAGGCCCTCTCCTGATTGATCCTGGCTACCAGCCTGGGAATGAGAGGAAACGGTGGAAATACGTAAGCTAGGTTGAAAGTCCAAGGGTGCTACTAGTGCATCTACTAGGGTCGCCCTGGGATCCCTGGATCTGGACCCGTAGCAAGGAACCTTGAAGTTCTGACGAGACGCCATCAGATCCATGTCTGGAATGCCCCATAATTGAGTTATTTGGGCAAAGATTTCCGGATGGAGTTCCCACTCCCCCGGATGAAATGTCTGACGACTCAGAAAATCCGCTTCCCCAATTTTCCACTCCTGGGATGTGGATCGCAGACAAGTGGCAGGAGTGATCCTCCGCCCATTGAATTATTTTGGTCACTTCTTTCATCGCCAGGGAACTCTTTGTTCCCCCTTGATGATTGATATAAGCAACAGTCGTCATGTTGTCTGATTGGAACCTTATGAATTTGGCCTTTGCTAGTTGAGGCCAAGCTCTGAGAGCATTGAATATCGCTCTCAGTTCCAGAATGTTTATCGGGAGAAGAGACTCTTCCCGAGACCATAGACCCTGAGCTTTCAGGGATTCCCAGACCTCACCCCAGCCCACTAGACTGGCGTCGGTCGTGACAATGACCCACTCTGGCCTGCGGAAGCTCATTCCCTGGGACAGATGGTCCAGGGTCAGCCACCAACGGAGTGAATCTCTGGTCTTTTGATCTACTTGAATCATTGGAGACAAGTCTGTATAATCCCCATTCCACTGTTTGAGCATGCACAGTTGTAATGGTCTTAGATGAATTTGTGCAAAAAGAACTATGTCCATTGTTGCAACCATCAATCCTATTACTTCCATGCACTGCGCTATGGAAGGACGAGGAACAGAATGAAGCACTTGACAAGAGCTTAGAAGTTTTGATTTTCTGACCTCTGTCAGAAAAATCCTCATTTCTAAGGAATCTATTATTGTTCCCAAGAAGGGAACTCTTGTTGACGGGGACAGAGAACTCTTTTCTTTGTTCACCTTCCATCCGTGAGATGTGAGAAAGGCTAGAACGATGTCCGTATGAGCCTTTGCCTTTGACAGGGACGACGCTTGTATTAGAATGTCGTCCAAGTAAGGTACTACTGCAATGCCCCTTGGTCTTAGAACCGCTAGAAGGGACCCTAGCACCTTTGTGAAAATCCTTGGAGCAGTGGCTAATCCGAATGGAAGAGCCACAAACTGCATGTTTGTCCAGAAAAGCGAACCTTAGGAACTGATGATGTTCCTTGTGGATAGGGATATGTAGGTACGCATCCTTTAGATCCACGGTAGTCATAAATTGACTTTCCTGGATGGTGGGTAGAATCGTTCGAATAGTTTCCATTTTGAACGATGGTACCCTGAGAAATTTGTTTAGGATCTTCAAATCCAAAATTGGTCTGAACGTTCCCTCTTTTTTGGGAACTACGAACAGATTGGAATAAAATCCCATTCCTTGTTCCTTTATTGGAACTGGTGTATCACTCCCATCTTTAACAGGTCTTCTACACAATGTAA
This sequence comes from Bombina bombina, assembly GCF_027579735.1. Taxonomy (NCBI): domain Eukaryota; kingdom Metazoa; phylum Chordata; class Amphibia; order Anura; family Bombinatoridae; genus Bombina; species Bombina bombina. The sequence goes on along the minus strand of NC_069500.1, from coordinate 1,333,918,302 downwards.
GAATGCCTGTCTCTTTATTTGGTTTGAGGTTAAGTGAGACTTGTGGAACCTTCCCCTTGGGGGTAGTTCCTTGAATTCCAGGAGATAACCTTGAGAAACTATTTCTAGCGCCCAAGGATCCTGAACATCTCTTGCCCAAGCCTGAGCAAAGAGAGAGAGTCTGCCCCCACCAGATCCGGTCCCGGATCGGGGGCTACTCCTTCATGCTGTCTTGTTAGCAGTGGCAGGCTTCTTGGCCTGCTTACCCTTGTTCCAGCCTTGCATTGGTTTCCAGGCTGGTTTGGGTTGTGAGGCATTACCCTCTTGTTTAGAGGATGCAGAATTAGAGGCTGGTCCATTTCTGTGAAAGGGACGAAAATTAGGCTTATTTTTAGCCTTAAAAGACCTATCCTGTGGAAGGGCGTGGCCCTTTCCCCCAGTGATGTCTGAAATAATCTCTTTCAAATCAGGTCCAAATAAAGTTTACCTTTGAAAGGAATGTTAAGTAATTTTGTCTTGGATGACACATCCGCTGACCAAGACTTTAGCCAAAGCGCTCTGCGCGCCACAATAGCAAACCCTGAATTTTTCGCCGTTAATTTTGCTAATTGCAAAGCGGCATCTAAAATAAAAGAGTTAGCCAATTTAAGTGCGTGAACTCTGTCCATAACCTCCTCATATGGAGTTTCTCTACTGAGCGACTTTTCTAGTTCCTCGAACCAGAACCACGCTGCCGTAGTGACAGGAACAATGCATGAAATTGGTTGTAGAAGGTAGCCTTGCTGTACAAAAATCTTTTTAAGCAAACCTTCCAATTTTTTATCTATAGGATCTTTGAAAGCACAACTATCTTCGATAGGAATAGTAGTGCGTTTGTTTAGAGTAGAAACTGCCCCCTCGACCTTGGGGACTGTCTGCCATAAGTCCTTTCTGGGGTCGACCATAGGAAATAATTTCTTAAATATAGGGGGAGGAACAAAAGGTATGCCGGGCTTTTCCACTCTTTATTTACTATGTCCGCCACCCCGCTTGGGTATAGGAAAAGCGTCGGGGGGCACCGGAACCTCTAGGAACCTGTCCATCTTGCATAATTTCTCTGGAATGACCAAATTGTCACAATCATCCAGAGTAGATAATACCTCCTTAAGCAGTGCGCGGAGATGTTCTAATTTAAATTTAAATGTCACAACATCAGGTTCAGCTTGATGAGAAATTTTTTCCTGAATCTGAAATTTTCTCCCTCAGACAAAACCTCCCTCATGGCCCCTTCAGATTGGTGTGAGGGTATGACAGAACAATTATCATCAGCGTCCTCTTGCTCTTCAGTGTTTAAAACAGAGCAATCGCGCTTTCTCTGATAAGTAGGCATTTTGGATAAAAGATTTGCTATGGAGTTATCCATTACAGCCGTTAATTGTTGCATGGTAATAAGTATTGGCGCACTAGATGTACTAGGGGCCTCCTGCATGGGCAAAACTGGTGTAGACACAGTAGGAGATGATGTAGTATCATGTTTACTCCCCTCATTTGAGGAATCATCTTGGGCAATATCATTATTTGTGGCAGTACTGTCCTTACTTTGTTTGGACGCTATGGCACAATTATCACATAAATTTAAATGGGGAGAAACATTGGCTTTCATACATATAGAACATAGCTTATCTGAAGGTACAGACATGTTAAACAGGCTTAAACTTGTCAACAATGCACAAAAAACGTTTTAAAATAAAACCGTTACTGTCACTTTAAATTTCAAACAGAAAACACTTTATTACTGAATATGTGAAAAAGTATGAAGGAATTGCTCAAAAATTACCAAATTTTCACCACAGTGTCTTAAAGCCTTAAAAGTATTGCACACCAAATTTCAGAGCTTTAACCCTTAAAATAACGGAACCGGGGCCGTTTTTCAATTTAACCCCTATACAGTCCCAGATACAGTCTTTGCTAAGACCCAACCAAGCCCTGAGGGGAATACGATACCAAATGACGCCTTCTAAAAGCTTTTTCAGAGATTCTTAGATCCTCACACATGCATCTGCATGCCCTGCTCTCAAAAAACAACTGCGCATTAATGGCGCGAAAATGAGGCTCAGTCTATGACTAGAAAGGCCCCCTGACTGAAAAAAGTGTCCAATACAGTGCC
>NC_069500.1:1333911177-1333913677 GCF_027579735.1 Bombina bombina | reverse complement strand
TTGTACACTAAAGTTAGGGTTACAGAGGTAAGTTGAAAATGAAGAGAGAGCTATGTTGTAGATAGCCATGTACTGGAGGGTTTGACATAATAGAGGATAGTCCACAGTATCAAGGCCTGCAGACAGGTTTTTAAGGGTTAGCATGGAGCAGTGGTTTATATACCTCTTTATCTTACCTCTCTATACACAATTTTCTTTAAATTTCAATTGATAGAATAAAGCTTAAGGTGCAATTCCTAATATATTTAATGCTATAATGCCAGTATTACAATGTATTGGGAAAACACTATTGGGGACAGTGTACCCAGACATGTGGTTGATAAGAGTTTATTGTATTCCAAGTACTCAAAGGTTGATTTCTGCTGGTGAATCTTGTTTACATATTTTTTCTAAAAAGAGAATACTGCAGTAATATGTTCAGTATATGTGTTTGTTTCAACAGGCAAAAGCAGCTATTACAAGTGAAAAAATTAAGGTAAATTAGCTTTTTGTAAATAAAAACAGATTGGTAAAATGGATCATTGGGAATGCATTACTAAAAAGAAAAAAAGTTACAGTACCATGTCCCTTTAACCTCATGTCTACCAGTAATACACAAAAGGCTAAAGTAACACACTGGCAGCAGTGGTTTAAATGACAATTAAATACAGTAGAATTGTATATTTGACAAATAATAAATAAGAAGACAATGTAATAACACTTACTTTGAATTTCAAATGAGTAGTAGTTATTTACTGGGAAATGTCAAACAATTACATTTCCACTCCCCCGTATCACGTGACAACGATCAGCCAATCACAAAACACATATACGTAAATGCTGTACATTCTTGGCCATGCTCAGTAGGAGTTGGTGCCTCAGAAAGTGTGCATATAAAGATTGTGCACATTTTGATAACAGAAGTACAATGGAAAGTTGTCTTTTTTTAAAACTGTAAGCTCTATCTAAATTATGAAAGTTTAATTTTGACTTTAGTCTCTAACACCTTGACTGCCTTAACACTGCATTTTAATGTTGACTATAACGTCCTTTTAATTCTATAAATCAATAAAAATGGAACATAATTGAATAATGGTTTATCATAATATAAGTTAAAAATGCAATACTTTTATATTTCAAGTTTATTATCTGACAGGTGTTGGAAAGTAAAATACATAAACCGTTATGAAAAGGAAGTTTTGTCACAATTTATATAAATATCTAAAAAGAATGTATTAATTTTGCAAAAAAGTAAGTTGTTTGCTGGTTTTTTTACACAATCTATTTCTTTTTATGTTTACCTTGATTTAACATATTTGTTTTACTAAAGGAGCAGTTGTTTAATTATATGTAGTAAAAAAAACAAAAAAAACAATATAAGTTTATTATGTATTTGACTGAATTTCCCACAGTTTGTCTGAAAATTAAGAGTTTTCAAATTCTGAGAACTGGAAGCGCACACTGCTACATATCGGTCCCAAATTAGCTTTAATACTGATGATAAAGATAAAGATAATAAATTACCAAACAACTGAGAGTTTGCAAACATCACAAGAGTGGCTAGCCTTGTCTACTCCAGTAGCAAAAGCTGACTGGCTCCTCCAAATAAGGCAAGTGTTGCGTGAAGTTTGACTATTGAAAACATCTGCAGCAAAATAATACATTGCAAATATTATGAAACTCATTCAGTATGTTTGTTTGTTTATTGCAAGACTGCGGAAATAGAGTGTAATCACAAGGTGTTTACTGTCCTTTTCAGGATTCTACAAAACAATGTTTTCATCAAAAGAGCTATGGATTTGGCAGCACTTTACAAATAATTATCATATTAGGCAAGCTATGATTCAACAACAAATTCTGATAGTATAGAGCCTGTGTCAGTTACCACTATATACTGTTTAGTATATTGACTGCAATGTGATCTATTTCACATCACTATTGTTTATTTGTTTGTTATTAGAGTTCTACAATAAAGCAATAAAAAACAGAAACAAGCTGTACCTTTAATTTGCATGTACTTTCCACCACGTGTTTAAAGAGAGAACATGTTGTTTTTTTTATAAAAGGTAAAGTCGGGTCAAAATTAAACTTTAATGATTCAGATAGGGCATGTAATTTTAAACAACTATCCAATTTACTTTTTTCATCAAGTTTGATTTGTTCTCTTTGGTATTCTTTGTTGAAAGCTAAACCTAGGTAGGATCATAAGCTAATTTCTAAGCCCTTGAAGGCCGCCGCCTCTTATATCAGTGCATATCGATAACATTGAGCTCACTCACATGGAGTTATTTATGAGTCAGCACTGATTGGATAAAATGCAAGTCTGTCAAAAGAACTAAAATAAGGGGGCAGTCTGCAGAGGCTTAGATACAAGGTAATCACAGAGGTAAAAAGTCTATTATTATAACTGTTATGCAAAACTAGGGAATGGGTAATAAAGGGATTATCTATCTTTTTAAACAAAGATTTTCAATTACACTTCCCTTTAAGTTTTGTAAAATGCAATTGGCATTTTCATGTT
>NC_069500.1:1333676177-1333906177 GCF_027579735.1 Bombina bombina | reverse complement strand
GCAGAAGTGAATACTCATTATCTGCTGGAGCATGCCTAGAAGAAAATAAGCTGCTGTGAAATACAATGCTGGTGTTTCTGATGCTAAACAATAATAAGGGGGGTGGATCAGACAGCTCCAGAGAGCATGGCTATGTAAGTAATTTTTCATATCTTTAAAAATAATTTTAAAATACTTTCCAGAAATTTTTAATGCAAACTATTTTTACTTAATTAGCCCTTTTAGGATATGCACAGATCTTAACATATTTTATGGCATTTTAACTTTGAACTTGTGAACTATGCTTACAACGGTGTCTCTAAGAACATTCAGTACCTTTGCTATCTTTTTGTATCTTGTTCCTTGTTTGTAAAAGGTGACCATTCTTTTGACTTTGCCATATTTCTAACATGCAGTTAAACGTGACACGTAAACCCCTAGCCAGTTCAGGTATTTCAGGTCTTCTAGCTCAAGCACACCTGGTGCAACTAACGAAGCCCTTTATTACATCTATTTTGTATATTTGTGCTGTTGTGAAGTATTCTATTCATGTGGCTGAATAATTTTGAGACTGCAGAATTCATTAAAAGTTGCATTTTCTGTTGAATTCGGGGGAACCACTTGAAGCATTCATTGTGTTGAGCTACAGGTATACCTCGCGTTACAGCGCTTCACTAATACAGCACTAATATGGAGCTGAAGTTCAACTTCCATGGATTTTGAAACAGTACTGTACTCATCGTGAGATTGCGAGAAAAGAGAATGGCATCATTTTGTTATGCTCAGTTCGGTCTGTTTAAAGCATTGCAGTGCATTCTTTGTCTCAGTGTTGTAGTCTGGCAAATTTTACTACAGTAATTGTCACTATTTTAAAGGTACTGTACAGTTTTTAGAATACTAATTGAATACTGTGATGTACTGTGCTAGTGTTAAGTTAAATTTAGGGCTATTGCACAACTAATATATGTTATATCAAACATATTTTCAAGTTTTTAAAACACACAAGCAAGTGAAATATGGATTTGTTACTGGAGTAGATAAGGCTAGCCACTGTCATGTTAGTAAAACGTGCATTGTTTAGTAGTATGTTGTCTTATCACTTCTGCAGAGGTCAAAAATGTAACAATACAACTAAATCTGATATACAAAAAGCTGCGGCTGCACCTGCAGTGATTTTACAAATGTAAGAGACACAAACCAGATAGTGTTCAGATTAATATTCTGCTCTTGTTTAACCTTTTGAAACAACAAAAATAAATTCTAGATCCTCAGTAAAATCAAATCAAGCTACAGTTCTCAGCTCAGGGAAGACCATATGAAAAACTAATCAAGAGCATGCTAGAAGAATTAACCTTAATGTCACCTATAATATACCACTGAATGGGTGTCCATTTCTTTTTACTTAAAGGAACATGATACCCAAATGTTGAAACACTTGAAACTGATGCAGCATAGCTGTACAAAGCTAGAAAATAGCGCCTGAACATCTCTATGTAAAAAAGAAAGATATTTTACCTGAGGAAATTGTGTAGTAAAATATCTTCCTTTTTTACATGGAGATGCTCAGGTGATATTTTCCTGTCAGCTTTTTACAGTTATACTGCATCAGTTTTAAGTGATTTAGCATACGAGTATTAGGTTGGAGGATACAGGATATAGATAGATAGATATATATATATATATATATATATATATATATATAATATTCTTTTATTGAGGTTTTTTGCGATAAGTAAAACATATAATACATGCCATGTAACAATAATAAGACGATTTCAATTGAACAATACACAATAATATATGTAAGGAGAAGGATAAATGATAAGATATGGACTTTTGAAACCTCCTTTTTATGATAGTAATAGCATTTTGTAAGTGACTATTTAGATAGCCTCTCATGGGCCATTTGGTTAGGAAAGATGAATGAAATATGAGTCATATCAGCAATCCCTTTGAGGTCAAATGATTCATCGTAGGTATATAAATATCTGGGATGCAAACTAAGAAATGTTATCAGCGGTTAAACACCGCTTGAATAGTATGAAATGAATAAAAGTAAAAAACAGAATTTATGTTTACCTGATAAATTACTTTCTCCAACGGTGTGTCCGGTCCACGGCGTCATCCTTACTTGTGGGATATTCTCTTCCCCAACAGGAAATGGCAAAGAGCCCAGCAAAGCTGGTCACATGATCCCTCCTAGGCTCCGCCTACCCCAGTCATTCGACCGACGTAAAGGAGGAATATTTGCATAGGAGAAACCATATGTTACCGTGGTGACTGTAGTTAAAGAAAATAAATTATCAGACCTGATTAAAAAAACCAGGGCGGGCCGTGGACCGGACACACCGTTGGAGAAAGTAATTTATCAGGTAAACATAAATTCTGTTTTCTCCAACATAGGTGTGTCCGGTCCACGGCGTCATCCTTACTTGTGGGAACCAATACCAAAGCTTTAGGACACGGATGAAGGGAGGGAGCAAATCAGGTCACCTAAATGGAAGGCACCACGGCTTGCAAAACCTTTCTCCCAAAAATAGCCTCAGAAGAAGCAAAAGTATCAAATTTGTAAAATTTAGAAAAAGTGTGCAGTGAAGACCAAGTCGCTGCCTTACATATCTGATCAACAGAAGCCTCGCTCTTGAAGGCCCATGTGGAAGCCACAGCCCTAGTGGAGTGAGCTGTGATTCTTTCAGGAGGCTGCCGTCCGGCAGTCTCATAAGCCAATCGGATAATGCTTTTAATCCAGAAGGAGAGAGAGGTAGAAGTTGCTTTTTGACCTCTCCGTTTACCAGAATAAACAACAAACAAAGCCAAAGTTTGTCTGAAAACCTTAGTAGCTGCTAAGTAAAATTTGAGAGCACGAACTACATCCAAGTTGTGCAACAAACGTTCCTTCTTTGAAACTGGATTAGGACACAAAGAAGGCACAACTATCTCCTGGTTAATGTCTTTGTTAGAAACAACTTTTGGAAGAAAACCAGGTTTAGTACGCAAAACCACCTTATCTGCATGGAACACCAGATAAGGAGAAGAACACTGCAAAGCAGATAATTCTGAAACTCTTCTAGCAGAAGAAATTGCAACCAAAAACAAAACTTTCCAAGATAATAACTTAATATCAACGGAATGTAAGGGTTCAAACGGAACCCCCTGAAGAACTGAAAGAACTAGGTTGAGACTCCAAGGAGGAGTCAAAATTTTGTAAACAGGCTTGATTCTAACCAGAGCCTGAACAAAGGCTAGAACATCTGGCACAGCTGCCAGCTTTTTGTGAAGTAACACAGACAAGGCAGAAATCTGTCCCATCAAGGAACTTGCAGATAATCCTTTTTCCAATCCTTCTCGAAGGAAGGATAGACTCTTAGGAATCTTAACCTTGTCCCAAGGGAATCCTGCAGATTCACACCAACAGATATACCAAATTATGTGGTAATTTTCTGGTTACAGGCTTTCAGGCCTGAACAAGAGTATTAATAACAGAATCTGAGAACCCTCGCTTTGATAAGATCAAGCGTTCAATCTCCAAGCAGTCAGCTGGAGTGGGTCGAACGGACCTAGAACAAGAAGGTCTCGTCTCAAAGGTAGCTTCCATGGTGGAGCCGATGACATATTCACCAGATCTGTATACCAAGTCCTGCGTGGCCACGCAGGAGCTATCAAAATCACCGACGCCCTCTCCTGATTGATCCTGGCTACCAGCCTGGGGATGAGAGGAAACGGCGGGAACACATAAGCTAGTTTGAAGGTCCAAGGTGCTACTAGTGCATCCACTAGAGCCGCCTTGGGATCCCTGGATCTGTACCCGTAGTAAGGAACTCTGAAGTTCTGACGAGAGGCCATCAGATCCATGTCTGGAATGCCCCACGGTTGAGTGACTTGGGCAAAGATTTCCGGATGGAGTTCCCACTCCCCCGGATGCAATGTCTGACGACTCAGAAAATCCGCTTCCCAATTTTCCACTCCTGGGATGTGGATAGCAGACAGGTGGCAGGAGTGAGACTCCGCCCATAGAATGATTTTGGTCACTTCGTCCATCGCTAGGGAACTCCTTGTTCCCCCCTGATGGTTGATGTATGAACTTGGCCCTCGCTAGCTGAGGCCAAGCTTTGAGAGCATTGAATATCGCTCTCAGTTCCAGAATATTTATCGGTAGAAGAGATTCTACCCGAGACCAAAGACCCTGAGCTTTCAGGGATCCCCAGACCGCGCCCCAGCCCATCAGACTGGCGTCGGTCGTGACAATGACCCACTCTGGTCTGCGGAAGGTCATCCCTTGTGACAGGTTGTCCAGGGACAGCCACCAACGGAATGAGTCTCTGGTCCTCTGATTTACTTGTATCTTCGGAGATAAGTTTGAATAGTCCCCATTCCACTGACTGAGCAGGAACAGTTGTAATGGTCTTAGATGAATGCGCACAAAAGGAACTATGTCCATTGCCGCTACCATCAAACCTATCACTTCCATGCACTGCGCTATGGAAGGAAGAGGAACGGAATGAAGTATCTGACAAGAGTCTAGAAGTTTTGTTTTTCTGGCCTCTGTCAGAAAAATCCTCATTTCTAAGGAGTCTATTATAGTTCCCAAGAAGGGAACCCTCGTTGACGGAGATAGAGAACTCTTTTCCACGTTCACTTTCCATCCGTGAGATCTGAGAAAGGCCAGGACAATGTCCGTGTGAGCCTTTACTTGAGGAAGGGACGACGCACGAATCAGAATGTCGTCCAAGTAAAGTACTACAGCAATGCCCCTTGGTCTTAGCACCGCCAGAAGGGACCCTAGTACCTATGAGAAAATCCTAGGAGCAGTGGCTAATCCGAAAGAAAACGCCACGAACTGGAAATGCTTGTCCAGGAATTCAAACCTTAGGAACCGATGATGTTCCTTGTGGATAGGAATATGTAGATACGCATCCTTGAAATCCACCTTGGTCATGAATTGACCTTCCTGGATGGAAGGAAGAAGTGTTCGAATGGTTTCCATCTTGAACGATGGAACCTTGAGAAACTTGTTCAAGATCTTGAGATCTAAGATTGGTCTGAACGTTCCCTCTTTTTTGGGAACTATGAACAGATTGGAGTAGAACCCCATCCCTTGTTCTCCTAATGGAACAGGATGAATCACTCCCATTTTTAGCAGGTCTTCTACCCAATGTAAGAATGCCTGTCTTCTTATGTGGTCTGAAGACAACTGAGACCTGTGGAACCTCCCCCTTGGAGGAAGCCCCTTGAACTCCAGAGAATAACCTTGGGAGACTATTTCTAGCGCCCAAGGGTCCAGAACATCTCTTGCCCCAGCCTGAGCGAAGAGAGAGAGTCTGCCCCCCACCAGATCCGGTCCCGGATCGGGGGCCCGCATTTCATGCTGTCTTGGTAGCAGTGGCAGGTTTCCTGGCCTGCTTTCCTTTGTTCCAGCCTTGCATAGGTCTCCAGGCTGGATTGGCTTGAGAAGTATTACCTTCCTGCTTAGAGGACGTAGCCCTTGGGGCTGATCCGTTTCTGCGAAAGGGACGAAACTTAGGTTTATTTTTGGTCTTGAAAAGACCTATCCTGAGGAAGGGCGTGGCCCTTGCCCCCAGTGATATCAGAGATAATCTCTTTCAAGTCAGGGCCAAAGAGTGTTTTCCCCTTGAAAGGAATGTCAAGCAATTTGTTCTTGGAAGACGCATCCGCTGCCCAAGATTTTAACCAAAGCGCTCTGCGCCACAATAGCAAACCCAGAATTTTTTCGCCGCTAACCTAGCCAATTGCAAGGTGGCGTCTAGGGTGAAAGAATTAGCCAATTTAAGAGCACGAATTCTGTCCATAATCTCCTCATAAGAAGAAGAATTACTAATAATCGCCTTTCCTAGCTCAAACTAGAAACACGCGGCTGCAGTGACAGGGACAATGCATGCAATTGGTTGTAGAAGGGAACCTTGCTGAACAAACATCTTTAGCAGACCTTCTAATTTTTTATCCATAGGATCTTGGAAAGCACAACTATCTTCTATGGGTATAGTGGCGCGCTTGTGTAGAGTAGAAACCGCCCCCTCGACCTTGGGGACTGTCTGCCATCAGTCCTTTCTGGTGTCGACTATAGGAAAACAACTTTATAAATATGGAGGGAGGTACTAAAGGTATACCGGGCCTGTCCCATTCTGTACTAACAATGTACGCCACCCGCTTGGATATAGGAAAAGCTTCGGGGGGCCCCGGGGCCTCTAAGAACTTTTCCATTTTACATAGTGGTTCTGGAATGACCAGATAATCACAATCATCCAAATTGGATAACACCTCCTTAAGCAGAGCGCGGAGATGTTCCAACTTAAATTTAAAAGTAATCACATCAGGTTCAGCTTGTTGAGAAATGTTTCCTGAATCTGAAATTTCTCCCTCAGACAAAACCTCCCTGGCCCCCTCAGACTGGTGTAGGGGCCCTTCAGAAACCATATCATCAGCGTTCTCATGCTCTACAGAATTTTCTAAAACAGAGCAGTCGCGCTTTCACTGATAAGTGGGCATATTGGCTAAAATGTTTTTGATAGAATTATCCATTACAGCCGTTAAATGTTGCATAGTAAGGAGTATTGGCGCACTAGATGTACTAGGGGCCTCCTGTATGGGCAAGACTGGTGTAGACGAAGGAGGGGATGATGCAGTACCATGCTTACTCCCCTCACTTGAGGAATCATCTTGGGCATCATTTTTACTAAATTTTTTTATGACATAAAATACATATAGTTAAATGAGAAGAAACCTTGGTTTCCCCACAGTCAGAACACAATCTATCTGGTAGTTCAGACATGTTAAACAGGCATAAACTTGATAACAAAGCACAAAAAACGTTTTAAAATAAAACCGTTACTGTCACTTTAAATTTTAAACTAAACACACTTTATTACTGCAATTGCGAAAAAGTATGAAGGAATTGTTCAAAATTCACCAAAATTTCACCACAGTGTCTTAAAGCCTTAAAAGTATTGCACACCAAATTTGGAAGCTTTAACCCTTAAAATAACGGAACCGGAGCCGTTTTTATATTTAACCCCTTTACAGTCCCTGGAATCTGCTTTGCTGAGACCCAACCAAGCCCAAAGGGGAATACGATACCAAATGATGCCTTCAGAAAGACCTTTCTATGTATCAGAGCTCCACACACATGCAGCTGCATGCCATGCTGTCCTCAAAAACAAGTGCGCCATACCGGCGCGAAAATGAGACTCTGCCTATGCTTTGGGAAAGCCCCTAAAGAATAAGGTGTCAAAAACAGTGCCTGCCGATATTATTATATCAAAATACCCAGATAAAATGATTCCTCAAGGCTAAATATGTGTTAATAATCAATCGATTTAGCCCAGAAAAAGTCTACAGTTTAAATAAGCCCTTGTGAAGCCCTTATTTACAATCGTAATAAACATGGCTTACCGGATCCCATAGGGAAAATGACAGCTTCCAGCATTACATCGTCTTGTTAGAATGTGTCATACCTCAAGCAGCAAGGGACTGCAAACTGTTCCCCCAACTGAAGTTAATTGCTCTCAACAGTCCTGTGTGGAACAGCCATGGATTTTAGTTACGGTTGCTAAAATCATTTTCCTCATACAAACAGAATTCTTCATCTCTTTTCTGTTTCTGAGTAAATAGTACGTACCAGCACTATTTGAAAATAACAAACTCTTGATTGAATAATGAAAAACTACAGTTAAACACTAAAAAACTCTAAGCCATCTCCGTGGAGATGTTGCCTGTACAACGGCAAAGAGAATGACTGGGGTAGGCGGAGCCTAGGAGGGATCATGTGACCAGCTTTGCTGGGCTCTTTGCCATTTCCTGTTGGGGAAGAGAATATCCCACAAGTAAGGATGACGCCGTGGACCGGACACACCTATGTTGGAGAAACAGTATAATAGCATAGAATGCACATTATGAACAAAATATCTGAACATGGAGCTAGTTTGTTATATTTGAATCTACATTTACCGTCTGCAGAGAATCATCTAGAGCGGAGCACAATTTGTAGCGATACCCCGGAATTAGTAAGAACTGCTTAAGTAATAGGTTTCTATATTTTAAGGTACACTTGTAGGGCCTTCCATGCATGCACTAAAATATTCACTAACGTGCCACAAGAGGTCAATAAATGATTCTCAGACTAGTAGATGCATCTATTTGCTAATAGTATAAATCAGGGCTATATTTCTCATTGCTAAAAACCCCACTAGCATCTTTAGGGTATTTGATACATTTTAAATATCATATGGGTAGGCAGTGAAAACAAATAATTATTTCTGCTAGGTTCTACAAATCCTCACTCTCCCTCACCGGCTGAGGGAGAAAGAGGATATATATTATATGCAGAGAGGGGGAAATAATAGAGTGTAAAAATATCACATTACAATAAAGGTCTCCACCTAACTATAAGAGAAAATATGTGTGTCAACCAGTTAACAAATGGATTATGCAGACCATGAGATAAGATACCCTTTTAAACCAAGGCATCTTACAGGAAATATTGAAAATGGCATACAGTAGTAAAACATATAGTATGATAACCTAATGAACTTTAGGAGTAAATTCTCTAGTGCTTGTTGGAGCTAAATATCCAAACATAAAACAAGTTTACAACAGAAGATATGTACTGGCTATCTGCACAAGAATACTTTAGGAGGGAGCGCAAGTTTAGTTGGATCTCCAAAATAAAGTAGCAATACCCTAGTCAATAGAGATCAATATAAATGTAACACTCGTGGGATACTCCTCTATCAGACCAAACTTGGCCACTAGTCTTGTTATCCCGGCGTCGAGCCGGAATGATAGGGAATATCCCAGAGCAGAGAAAGTTAATGAGATGAGGAAGGAGGCACTCACCACAGGCAGGACAGTCCCCAGCGGCAACAGCAAAGCAGTCCAAGGATGAACCACTAGAATGGTCAGGCAGGGTCTGGCAACAGCAAAGCAGTCCAAGGATAAACCACTAGAATGGTCAGGCAGGGTTTGGCAACAGTAAAGCAGTCCAAGGATAAACCACTAGAATAGTCAGGCAGGCAGGGTTTGGCAACAGTAAAGCAGTCCAAGGGAACACCACTAGTATGGTCAGGCAGGGTTTGGCAACAGTAGAGCAGTCCAGCAGATTAAGGGTTAAGGCAGAGTAGTCAGACAGGCAGGTTCAGCAACGGCAATTAATCCAGCAATGTAAGGGTTAAGGCAGGTAGAGTAGTCAGACAGGCAGGTTCAGCAACGGCAATTAATCCAGCAGTTTAAGGGTTAAGGCAGGTAGAGTAGTCAGGCAGGCAGGTTCAGTAACGATATGAGGCACAACAAAGAACGATCTGTCACACCCAGGAGCACACAAAGTAACACCTATACTTGGGCAGTGACAGATCGTTCTACAACATTTAAATAGACACAGATACGCGCCACTGAGCTCCGACCGGCATCCGGAGCGTGCAGCAATGACGTCAGCCCCTGACAACGAGCAGGGAAGGAGACACCACGCCCCTAGCAACAGCTAGAGCAGCGCGGCATGACAATGTTCTCATAGAGATCAGGTGACGACTGTATTTTATAGAAACCCAACACTTGAGCTATGCAGTATTTCAATGTTAGTAGCCTAACCAAAAATAGTGCAGATGTACACAACCATAATAATATCTCTACTAGCTTCTACAGGAATTTAACATCTATGTCAACATTAAACCAGGCTATGTCCTTTTGTATGTTAAAAGTACATGACCTATTGATAATATGCTGGGCGCATGTCTACAGTGGTGCTTTATGTTGTAGAAGGGCTAAATTATTTTAACTATATAACCTCCATCTAAGGGTGAGAGAGTAGGTTGTGAATTTGTATTTATGTCATGTGTCTACAGATGCACACATGTGTACTTCCAATCTCTTGTGTATGTGGTAGGGCACAGTAATAAGAATGCCTGACATAAATGCCAAGGGAGCCCCTCTATAATAAATTATTATAACTGGCAGGTATATTCAGCTGCATTTATGAAGATGCTATATGTAGTCTAATAGTGTCTCACTGCCTACTGAGTTAATATAACACATGGTTAGTATACGTGAAGGATATACATTATCAAGATTACATACATGGCATCAGTATTTCAAAGATTCCACTCCATACAAATTTTTTAGAGAGAGACCATATGGCGCTCTAAGTGGAATTTACTAAAAGTTATAGAGAGTCAGCCTATGCCAACTTTGATAGAAGAGGAAGAGGAGGCTGGTGAATAAGATCGATCTTCATATGTAAAGTGGACCTCATTGCTCCCTAGGTAGAGTTCAATCTTGACAACCTGGTTAGTGTGAAATGCCCTGCAAAAGGCACCGATCAGATGTGAGTCCACTGCTCTGGATTTTAGTTCCCTTCATGAGGTTGGAGGTCCTTTTGGAATATACAGAGCTGGTTTGATCATTATGAATTACAGGAGCGTGCAGGAGCAACCATGTCACACTTGTATTAGACTCAGGAGGCTGATCAAAAGACTTAGCGATCTCTGAATCGATCTCCAGTTGCGCAATGAGTTCCCGACTGCCCCACCGGGGTTCGGCCACATCCCCTATGAGTGGGGTCCAGGTACTGGAAATAGATCTCTTGCATGCCTTTAGTTCTGCATAAACAGGCCCTGCATATAGATTTATGAGCTTCCTCCATGTTCAGAGGTATAGTAAGTAAGCAGTGTGATTATGAATGCTTAACCCGGGGGAGGGGGTGTTAGAATTGTAGCAGTAGGCCGCCGCCTATGATCTTAATCTAATTCAGCTCACTGGAAGCACTCTCACGGCTTTCTAGGTATCGTTCAGATCAGCATAGGATGTATATTCAGATCTCAGTTTCTTTAATCTGGATGATGCCGTGGGCCAAATAAATTTGATAGATTGCTTAATCTTCTCCCAGAGCTTCTAGAATTGCGGCCATATTCAGTCTCCTTTTGCACACACCTCTTTTTTCTTTTCTTTTTTTTACTTGGAAGACTAGTGAGCATAATAATACTAAATATATATGCACACATTATATATAGGCACTCAGTTATGGCTACACCACACTGATGAGACCCAAAGAAGGCCAAAACAATGTCTGATGTTGCCATGTCCCTTGTTTGGAGAAGAATTGTCTGGTATTTCGGGGCTGGGTCATCCTTATCAGGTGGAAATATTATCTGTGTAACACAATTGTTCTAAAAAAAGGTTACACTGAGGTGGTGACTTGCTATACAACAAGCTACTTGTTCATTCCTGTTGACCACTTCCCTTTCTGTAAACAAGCCCTCAGATTATAGGGTTATATCCTTAACAAAATTATGTCTACTAAAAAGGCATTTATTATTATAATTATTGTCATCAATATTTATTCATTTCTGTCACTTCAAACAAGTGAACTTAAAGAGGTTATGTTAGACGATTAATTTAATTTATTGAGTAAATGTAAATTTAAACAGTTTCTGCTTTGCTGGGTCAAAGTTCACCAGTAAGTTACATGAACTCAAGGTCTAACAAAGCCTGAGATCTAGGGAGTCACTGCTCCTAGATGTTTACTTTGAGCTCATAACAACAATCTTTTAAATCATTTTTTATCCAATAAAATACATATTAGGATATGACATTGCTATATGCAGCATTATGCCTTTCATTTCTGCTCAGCGTTTCTTTTGACTAGAACAAGAATATCTTTGCAGAGTGTATGTTCAATAATGAGTATTTGAGTCAGATTTATATGGATAACTTTTCATCATTATTTGTATAACATTCTTATGAAGCCTTGATTGTAGCATTTTTGCATGTATGAACTTCGGGCTTTTCTGAATGCCAAAGATGGCGGCCACAGGCCGCAATTTTTGGAGCCAGATTTATTCTTGTGAAAGTGCAACACACATAGATCTGTGGAAAGACAGATCTTAGTATGTTGCACTTTCACAAGAATAAATCCGGTTCCAAAAAAATGCCAAATGTGGATTGCACCCACCATCTTCAGCATTTAGATAAGCCCGAAGTTCATGAATGCACATCCCCTACTAATGATTATAAAAGTGAACTAATAAGAGTTCTACTTAGTACACATTTAGAAAGACATATATTATAGGACAGATCCTATCAACTTTGCTAAAATGGAACCGATATGAAATCTGGCAACAGAAGATTTTTTTATAGCGACTTTATTAAAGTGACTAAATCACAATTAAACCAAACACTCTCACCTGTCCTGCATGTTGCAGGATGGTCACTGTTTGGAAGCACAGCCTGCCGTCCCTCACACAGCTATTCCATACCTTATTAAAGGGCGATTATAGTGAAAAAATGCTCTAATTTGTTATCACTTACGACGCCGCAACTCTGTGTTTAACCCTGTAAAATTACATGTTCTAACAAATTACATACTAAGAGGGAGTAAGGAACTGACAAAAGTAGAAGAGAGACTGGGGTATGAAAGGTTAGTGTACATTTTATGCATCCCTGAACTGTAGAGGTTTTTAGAGCAGCTTGTTACTTTAAATACTAAAGGAGAGTGTTGTGCAGCAACACAGAGTTCTACAAGATTGGGGCAAATCTGACATCCACAGACGTACAATGGGATTCTTACATGTAATTAGCACGCATGCGCGAAACGGGAGCGGGCATGGTTTCCCATCTTCAGAAAATTTTAATAGCGCATGCACTTACAACTAAAGGGGCGGATGACGTGGAGTGGCGGCCGCCTAACGGCCGACATTTCAATTGGATTCAAAAAAGAAGAAAAAACACGGGCTGAATTTGTGGACATTCGGCAATTGATTTAGAAAGGTGACAAACCCAAAAATTTTCATCCACAATTCAGATAATATTTACAAATTATTAAAAACAAAAAACTCTCCATTAACAAATCCATCAATTATAAGATTTATTCTGTGCTCTTGGTACCCTTAGTTGAAAAGCAAGTAGGTAGGCTCAGGAATGTTGCACTATATGGGATCACATTTGTAAGAAGGCTTTTAACACTGTTATACATTGGAAAACTTTATGGCAGCAGTGTTTGTAGGGACACTTGTACCCTACCCACCTAGGTTTTCTCTTCAACTAAAAATACCCTGAGAACATTCAATAATAGAAGTACTTTAGAAACATTGTTACAATGGTATGCTCTATGTGAAAGAAAAAAAAATGTTCCCATTTAACTGCAATATAGTGCATTCAATATTGCATATACACCACACAGTCTTCGATTATGAAATTTACAATTAACATGAAACAGTTTTTTTCTTTTCTTTCAGAATTCAGACAGCATACAATTTAAGAATTTTCCATCTTTCTTCTATTATAAAATTTGCTAAATTCTATTGGTATCCTTAGTTAAAAAGGAGATGAACACATCAAATGAGCCAATGGTAAGAGGCATGTATGTGCACCCACCAATCAGCAGCAAGCTCCCAGTAGTGCACTGCTGCTCCTGAGCCTACCTAAGGCCTAGATTTGGAGTTTGGCGGTAAAAGGGCTGTTAACGCTCCGCGGGCTTTTTTCTGGCCGCACCATAAAATTAACTCTGGTATCGAGAGTTCAAACAAATGCTGCGTTAGGCTCCAAAAAAGGAGCGTAGAGCATTTTTACCGCAAATGCAACTCTCGATACCAGCGGTGCTTACAGACGCGGCCAGCCTCAAAAACGTGCTCGTGCACGATTCCCCCATAGGAAACAATGGGACTGTTTGAGCTGAAAAAAAACCTAACACCTGCAAAAAAGCAGCGTTCAGCTCCTAACGCAGCCCCATTGTTTCCTATGGGGAAACACTTCCTACGTCTGCACCTAACACTCTAACATGTACCCCGAGTCTAAACACCCCTAGCCTTACACTTATTAACCCCTAATCTGCCGCCCCCGCTATCGCTGACACCTGCATATTTTTTTTAACCCCTAATCTGCCGCTCCGTAAACCGCCGCAACCTACGTTATCCCTATGTACCCCTAATCTGCTGCCCTAACATCGCCGACCCCTATATTATATTTATTAACCCCTAATCTGCCCCCCTCAACGTCGCCGACACCTGCCTACACTTATTAACCCCTAATCTGCCGAGCGGACCGCACCGCTACTATAATAAAGTTATTAACCCCTAATCCGCCTCACTAACCCTATCATAAATAGTATTAACCCCTAATCTGCCCTCCCTAACATCGCCGACACCTACCTTCAATTATTAACCCCTAATCTTCCGAGCGGAGCTCACCGCTATTCTAATAAATGTATTAACCCCTAACGCTAAGTCTAACCCTAACACTAACACCCCCATAACTTAAATATAATTTACATCTAACGAAATTAATTAACTCTTATTAAATAAATGATTCCTATTTAAAGCTAAATACTTACCTGTAAAATAAATCCTAATATAGCTACAATATAAATTATAATTATATTATAGCTATTTTAGGATTAATATTTATTTTACAGGCAACTTGGTAATTATTTTAACTAGGTACAATAGCTATTAAATAGTTAAGAACTATTTAATAGCTACCTAGTTAAAATAATAACAAATTTACCTGTAAAATAAATCCTAACCTAAGATATAATTAAACCTAACACTACCCTATCAATAAAATAATTAAATAAACTACCTACAATTACCTACAATTAACCTAACACTATACTATCAATAAATTAATTAAACACAATTGCTACAAATAAATACAATTAAATAAACTAGCTAAAGTACAAAAAATAAAAAAGAACTAAGTTACAAAAAATAAAAAAATATTTACAAACATAAGAAAAATATTACAACAATTTTAAACTAATTACACCTACTCTAAGCCCCCTAATAAAATAACAAAGCCCCCCAAAATAAAAAATTCCCTACCCTATTCTAAATTAAAAAAGTTACAAGCTCTTTTACCTTACCAGCCCTGAACAGGGCCCTTTGCGGGGCATGCCCCAAGAAGTTCAGCTCTTTTGCCTGTAAAAAAAAACATACAATACCCCCCCCCCCCCCAACATTACAACCCACCACCCACATACCCCTAATCTAACCCAAACCCCCCTTAAATAAACCTAACACTAAGCCCCTGAAGATCTTCCTACCTTGTCTTCACCATACCAGGTTCACCGATCCGTCCTGGCTCCAACATCTTCATCCAACCCAAGCGGGGGTTGGCGATCCATCATCCGGTGCTGAAGAGGTCCAGAAGAGGCTCCAAAGTCTTCCTCCTATCCGGCAAGAAGAGGACATCCGGACCGGCAAACATCTTCTCCAAGCGGCATCTTCGATCTTCTTCCATCCGGTGCGGAGCGGGTCCATCTTGAAGCAGGCGACGCGGATCCATCCTCTTCTTCCGTTGTCTCCCGACTAATGACTGTTCCTTTAAGGGACGTCATCCAAGATGGCGTCCCTCGAATTCCGATTGGCTGATAGGATTCTATCAGCCAATCGGAATTAAGGTAGGATTCTATCAGCCAATCGGAATTAAGGTAGGAATTTTCTGATTGGCTGATGGAATCAGCCAATCAGAATCAAGTTCAATCCGATTGGCTGATCCAATCAGCCAATCAGATTGAGCTCGCATTCTATTGGCTGTTCCGATCAGCCAATAGAATGCGAGCTCAATCTGATTGGCTGATTGGATCAGCCAATCGGATTGAACTTGATTCTGATTGGCTGATTCCATCAGCCAATCAGAAAATTCCTACCTTAATTCCGATTGGCTGATAGAATCCTATCAGCCAATCGGAATTCGAGGGACGCCATCTTGGATGACGTCCCTTAAAGGAACCGTCATTCGTCGGGAGACAACGGAAGAAGAGGATGGATCCGCGTCGCCTGCTTCAAGATGGACCCGCTCCGCACCGGATGGAAGAAGATCGAAGATGCCGCTTGGAGAAGATGTTTGCCGGTCCGGATGTCCTCTTCTTGCCGGATAGGAGGAAGACTTTGGAGCCTCTTCTGGACCTCTTCAGCACCGGATGATGGATCGCCAACCCCCGCTTGGGTTGGATGAAGATGTTGTAGCCAGGACGAATCGGTGAACCTGGTATGGTGAAGACAAGGTAGGAAGATCTTCAGGGGCTTAGTGTTAGGTTTATTTAAGGGGGGTTTGGGTTAGATTAGGGGTATGTGGGTGGTGGGTTGTAATGTTGGGGGGGGGGTATTGTATTTATTCTTTTACAGGCAAAAGAGCTGAAATTCTTGGGGCATGCCCCGCAAAGGGCCCTGTTCAGGGCTGGTAAGGTAAAAGAGCTTGTAACTTTTTTAATTTAGAATAGGGTAGGGCATTTTTTTATTTTGGGGGGCTTTGTTATTTTATTAGGGGGCTTAGAGTAGGTGTAATTAGTTTAAAATTGTTGTAATATTTTTCTTATGTTTGTAAATATTTTTTTATTTTTTGTAACTTAGTTCTTTTTTATTTTTTGTACTTTAGCTAGTTTATTTAATTGTATTTTTTTTTTAGCAATTGTGTTTAATTAATTTATTGATAGTGTAGTGTTAGGTTAATTGTAGGTAATTGTAGGTAGTTTATTTAATTATTTTATTGATAGGGTAGTGTTAGGTTTAATTATATCTTAGGTTAGGATTTATTTTACAGGTAAATTTGTTATTATTTTAACTAGGTAGCTATTAAATAGTTCTTAACTATTTAATAGCTATTGTACCTAGTTAAAATAAATACCAAGTTGCCTGTAAAATAAATATTAATCCTAAAATAGCTATAATATAATTATAATTTATATTGTAGCTATATTAGGATTTATTTTACAGGTAAGTATTTAGCTTTAAATAGGAATCATTTATTTAATAAGAGTTAATTAATTTCGTTAGATGTAAATTATATTTAAGTTAGGGGGGTGTTAGTGTTAGGGTTAGACTTAGCTTTAGGGGTTAATCAATTTATTAGAATAGCGGTGAGCTCCGGTCGTCAGATTAGGGGTTAATAATTGAAGGTAGGTGTCGGCGATGTTAGGGAGGGCAGATTAGGGGTTAATAAATATAATATAGGGGTCGGCGGTGTTAGGGGTAGCAGATTAGGGGTACATAGGGATAACGTAGGTGGCGGCGCTTTGCGGTCGGAAGATTAGGGGTTAATTATTTTAAGTAGCTGGCGGCGACGTTGTGGGGGGCAGGTTAGGGGTTAATAAATGTAATACAGGGGTCGGCGGGGTTAGGGGCAGCAGATTAGGGGTACATAAGTATAACGTAGGTGGCGGTCGGCAGATTAGGGGTTAAAAATTTTAATCGAGTGGCGGCGATGTGGGGGGAGCTCGGTTTAGGGGTACATAGGTAGTTTATGGGTGTTAGTGTACTTTAGGGTACAGTAGTTAAGAGCTTTATGAACCGGCGTTAGCCAGAAAGCTCTTAACTCCTGCTATTTTCAGGCGGCTGGAATTTTGTTGTTAGAGCTCTAACGCTCACTTCAGAAACGACTCAAAATACCAGCGTTAGAAAGATCCCATTGAAAAGATAGGATACGCAATTGACGTAAGGGGATCTGCGGTATGGAAAAGTCGCGGCTGAAAAGTGAGCGTTAGACCCTTTAATCACTGACTCCAAATACCAGCGGGCGGCCAAAACCAGCGTTAGGAGCCTCTAACGCTGGTTTTGACGGCTACCGCCGAACTCCAAATCTAGGCCTAAGTATGCTTTAAAACAAAGCATACCAAGATTCTGAAGCGAATTATAATATTTTAAATGGTTTGCTATAAATCACAAAATAAATAATTGGAGTTCCATGCTCCTTTAATGAAAATAAAAACCAAACAAATGTGAGTTTAAATTGACAGAAAACGGTGTGCTTGTGTTTTCTTGCAACATCACTAATCACAAAGCAAAATCATTTTGCAGTTGAGAGTTTTCAAGTTTATTGTTGTATAATAATTACTGTTAATAGCTGCTGACAAGACTCTATGCTCCATGATCTAATGCTCATCAGTACAGAACAAAATTAACTCATTCTTACAAACAATATGCAACAAGTCTCCTACTAGGCATCTTTCCTCATGAGTTGCAGAAAAAAATCACCAGTAAAACTATTATTAAAAACATAATGAGGCCACCCATAGAGCACTCTGCTAAATTCTGCTAGTTCTAAATAGGCCAACAGCTTGTCTAAAAATCATCTCCTGCTGTTACCAGACCCTGGGTTAATTGATTGACTAAAAATGGATATAAAACACTGTTATGCCGGAAGGCCCCATTAATTAACTCAAAGCTTTCAAATATGGTTATTTATTCAAGCTTTGTCACCTATATCATTCACCCAGGTACCTGGATTTTTAACCTTACTGTACCCCATTTTCTTACCGCCATTCTGCAATAACTGGCAGCATTTTAGAGGAAATATTCTTGCTTCACAACTGCCTACACACTGAACTCTGCATTAACATTATGGAAAATTTTATTTTTATATATATATATATATATATATATATATACATATATACATACACACACACACACATATATACATATACATATACATATATACACACACACAGGTGAAACTCGAAAAATTAGCATATCGTGCAAAAGTTCATTTATTTCACTAATGCAACTTAAAAGGTGAAACTAATATATGAGATAGACTCATTACATGCAAAGCAAGATACTTCAAGCCATGATTTGTCATAATTGTGATGATTATGGCTTACAGCTCATGAAAACCCCAAATCCACAATCTCAGAAAATTAGAATATTGTGAAACGGTGCAATATTCTAGGCTCAAAGTGTCCCACACTAATCAGCTAATTAAGCCATAACACCTGCAAAGGGTTCCTGAGCCTTTAAATGGTCTCTCAGTCTGGTTCAGTAGGAATCACAATCATGGAAGACTGCTGACCTGACAGTTGTGCAGAAAACCATCATTGACATCCTCCACAAGGAGGGAAAGCCTCAACAGGTAATTGCAAAAAAAGTTGGATGTTCCCAAAGTGCTGTATCAAAGCACATTAATAGAAAGTTATGTGGAAGGGAAAAGTGTGGAAGAAAAAGGTGCACAAGCAGCAGGGATGACCGCAGCCTGGAGAGGATTGTCAGGAAAAGGCATTTCAAAAGTGTTGGGGACTTTCACAAGGAGTGGACTGAGGCTGGAGTCAGTGCATCAAGAGCCACCACAAACAGACGGATCCTGGACATGGGCTTCAAATGTCTTATAACTCTTGTCAAGCCACTCCTGAACAACAAACGTCAGAAGCGTGTTACCTGAGCTAAATAAAAACAGACCTGGTCTGTTGCTCAGTGGTCCAAAGTCCTCTTTTCTGATGAGAGCAAATTTTGCATCTCATTTGGAAACCAAGGACCCAGAGGAAGAATGGAGACGCACACACTGCAAGATGCTTGAAGACCAGTGTGAAGTTTCCACAGTCTGTGTTGATTTGGGGAGCCATGTCATCTGCTGGTGTTGGTCCATTGTGCTTCATTAAGTCCAGGGTCAACACAGCCGTCTACCAGGAGATTTTGGAGCACTTCATGCTTCCTTCCGCAGACGAGCTCTATGGGGATGCAGACTTAATTTTCCAGCAGGACTTGGCACCTGCCCACACTGCCAAAAGCACCAAAACCTGGTTCAATCACCGTGGGATAACTGTGCTTGATTGGCCAGCAAACTCGCCTGACCTGAACCCCATAGAGAATCTATGGGGCATTGCCAAGAGAAAGATGAGAGACATGAGATCGAACAATGCAGAAGAGCTGAAGACCGCTATTGAAGCATCGTGGTCTTCCATATCACCTCAGCAGTGCCACAGGCCGATAGCTTCCATGGCACGCCGCACTGAGGCAGTAATTGCTGCAAAAGGGGCCCAAACCAAGTACTGTGTACATACAGTATGCATGCTTACACTTTTCAGAGGTCCGATATTGTTCTATGTACAAACCTTGTTTTATTGATTAAGCCTGACAGAGCAGCCCTAATTCATTTATGTAGTGCCATTTCTTTTTCAATTTCATTGTTTTATTGATTGCATGTAATATTCTAATTTTCTGAGATTGTGGATTTGGGGTTTTCACGAGCTGTAAGCCATAATCATCACAATTATGACAAATCACGGCTTGAACCTTTTAAGTTGCATTAGTGAAATAAATTAACTTTTGAACAATATTCTAATTTTTTGAGCTTCACACACATATGTGTGTGTGTGTGTGTGTGTGTGTGTGTGTGTGTGTGTGTGTGTGTGTGTGTGTGTGTGTAACTAATGCTTGTTAGCAAAGCAAGTATTTTTTTATTTTTTGTAAGAATGGTGGCAACGATAATTGCATCCCATGTGTTTTTCTGGCAGTCAACAAGTGACCATAAAGAAAAAGAAAACTGCCTATTCCATATACATTTTGTATATTTTCTCAGTTTTGTTTAGTGTATAGACGCATGGAAATAGCTGTTAAGCACCTTTGGAGAGCCATTTCTCCAGAACTAATGAACAGTTGAAATGCATTTTAAAAAAAAAAACAACCTTCAGCCTCCTGAAAAACTTCAAGTAAATATGATCTGTAATTTTTGATAAGGATAATGGCAAAAAATTCCCATAGCACCTAACAGAAAAACTACTGTTTTTCAGTTATTTTATTAAAAATAATTGTTAAAAAACAGAATTTATGCTTACCTGATAAATTACTTTCTCTTGTGGTGTATCCAGTCCACGGATTCATCCTTTACTTGTGGGATATTCTCCTTCCTAACAGGAAGTGGCAAAGAGAGCACACAGCAGAGCTGTCCATATAGCTCCCCCTCTAGCTCCACCCCCCAGTCATTCGACCAAAGGTTAGGAAGAAAAAGGAGAAACCATAGGGTGCAGTGGTGACTGTAGTTTAAACTAAAAATCTACCTAATAGCCAGGGCGGGCCTTGGACTGGATACACCACAAGAGAAAGTAATTTATCAGGTAAGCATAAATTCTGTTTTCTCTTGTAAGGTGTATCCAGTCCACGGATTCATCCTTTACTTGTGGGATACCAATACCAAAGCTTTAGGACACGGATGAAGGGAGGGAACAAGACAGGTACCTTAAACGGAAGGCACCACTGCTTGCAAAACCTTTCTCCCAAAAATAGCCTAAGAAGAAGCAAAAGTATCGAATTTGTAAAATTTGGAAAAAGTATGCAGCGAAGACCAAGTCGCTGCCTTACAAATCTGTTCAACAGAAGCCTCATTTTTAAAAGCCCATGTGGAAGCCACTGCTCTGGTAGAATGAGCAGTAATTGTTTCAGGAGGCTGCTGGCCAGCAGTCTCATAGGCCAGACGGATGATGCTTTTCAGCCAAAAGGAAAGAGAGGTAGCAGTCGCCTTCTGACCTCTCCTCTTACCAGAATAGATAACAAACAATGAAGTTGTTTGTCTGAAATCCTTAGTGGCTTGTAAATAGAACTTTAAAGCACGAACGACATCAAGATTGTGTAACAGACGTTCCTTCTTCGAAGGAGGATTAGGACACCGAGAAGGAACAACTATTTCCTGGTTAATATTCTTATTAGACACAACCTTAGGAAGAAAACCGGGTTTGGTACGCAAAACTACCTTATCTGTATGGAACACCAAGTAAGGCGAGTCACACTGCAAAGCAGATAACTCTGAAACTCTTCGAGCAGAAGAGATAGCTACCAAAAACAAAACTTTCCAAGATAAAAGTTTAATATCTATAGAATGTAAAGGTTCAAACGGAACCCCTTGCAGAACTGAAAGAACTAAATTCAGACTCCATGGCGGAGCCACAGGTCTATAAACAGGCTTGATTCTGACTAAAGCCTGAATAAACGCTTGAAAGTCTGGTACCTCCGCCAGACGTTTGTGTAAATGAATAGACAAGGCAGATATTTGTCCTTTTAAGGAACTAGCTGACAATCCTTTCTCCAATCCATCTTGGAGAAAAGACAATATCCTGGGAATCCTAATCTTACTCCATGAGTAACCCTTGGATTCGCACCAACAAAGATATTTTCGCCAAATCTTATGGTAGATTTTTCTGGTGACAGGCTTTCTAGCCTGAATCAGGGTATCGATAACCGACTCAGAGAAACCACGCTTAGATAGAATTAGGCGTTCAATTTCCAAGCAGTCAGACGCAGAGAAATTAGATTTGGATGTTTGAAAGGACCTTGAAGTAGAAGGTCCTGCCTCATTGGCAGAGTCCATGGTGGAACGGATGACATGTCCACTAGGTCTGCATACCAAGTCCTGCGTGGCCACGCAGGCGCTATTACAATCACCGACGCCCTCTCCTGCTTGATTCTGGCAACCAGACGAGGAAGGAGAGGAAACGGTGGAAACACATAGGCCAGATTGAAGAACCAAGGCGCTGCTAGAGCATCTATCAACACCGCCTGGGGATCCCGGGACCTGGACCCATAAAGAGGAAGTTTGGCATTCTGACGGGACGCCATCAGATCCAATTCTGGAGTGCCCCATAGCTGAGTCAGCTGGGCAAATACCTCCGGATGGAGTTCCCACTCCCCCGGATGAAAAGTCTGACAACTTAGCAATTCACATCCCAGGAGTAGACAACTGGGAAGCGGATTTTCTGAGAGGTGGCAAGAGTGATCCTCCACCCACCTGATTATTTTGGTTACTTCCATCATTGCTAGGGGACTCCTTGTTCCCCCTTGATGGTTGATGTAAGCTACAGTCGTGATGTTGTCCGACTGAAATCTGATGAATTTGGCCGCAGCTAGCTGAGGCCATGCCTGAAGAGCGTTGAATATCGCCCTCAGTTCCAGAATGTTTATCGGGAGAAGAGCTTCTTCCCGAGACCATAAGCCCTGAGCTTTCATGGGGGCCCAGACAGCACCCCAGCCCAACAGACTGGCGTCGGTCGTTACGATGATCCTCTCTGGTCTGCGGAAACACATTCCCTGAGACAGGTGATCCTGAGACAACCACCAGAGAAGAGAATCTCTGGTCCCCTGTTCCAACTGTATTTGAGGAGACAAATCTGCATAATCCCCATTCCACTGTTTGAGCATGCATAGTTGCAGCGGTCTGAGGTGTATCCGTGCAAAAGGGACTATGTCCATTGCCGCTACCATTAGTCCGATTGTCTCCATGCACTGAGCTACAGACGGCCGAGGAATGGAATGAAGAGCTTGGCAAGTAGTTAAGAGTTAACTTTCTGACCTTCGTCAGAAATATTTTCATTTCTACCGAGTCTATTAGGGTTCCTAGGAATGGAACTCTTGTGAGGGGGGAGAGAGAACTCTTTTTGATGTTCACCTTCCACCTGTGAGACCTCAGAAAGGCCAATACAATTTACGTGTGAGACTTGGCTCTTTGGAAAGTCGACGCCTGAATTAAGATGTCGTCTAGGTAAGGCGCCACTGCTATGCCCCGCGGTCTTAGAAGTGCCAGAAGGGACCCTAGCACCTTTGTGAAAATTCTGGGAGCAGTGGCCAACCCGAAAGGAAGAGCCACAAACTGATAATGCTTGTCCAGAAAGGCGAGAAACTGGTGATGATCTTTGTGGATAGGAATGTGCAGATACGCATCCTTTAGATCCACGGTAGTCATATATTGACCCTCCTGGATCATTGGTAAGATTGTCCAAATGGTCTCCATCTTGAATGATGGGACTGAGGAATTTGTTTAGAATTTTGAGATCCAGGATTGGTCTGAAAGTTCCATCTTTTTTGGGAACCACAAAAAGGTTTGAGTAAAAACCCAGCCCTTGTTCCACAATTGGAACTGGATGGATCACTCCCATTGTATGTAGGTCTTCTACAGAGCATAAGAACGCCTCTTTCTTTGTCTGGTCTGTAGACAGACGAGAAATATGGAACCTTCCCCTTGGAGGGGAGTCTTTGAATTCTAGAAGATATCCCTGGGATACAATCTCTAAGGCCCAAGGATTGTGTATGTCTCTTGCCCAGGCCTGAGCAAAGAGAGAGAGAGTCTGCCCCCCACTAGATCCGGTCCCGGATCGGGGGCTACCCCTTCATGCTGTCTTGGAGGCAGCTGCAGGCTTCTTGGCCTGTTTACCCTTGTTCCAGCCCTGGTAAGGTTTCCAGGCTGCCCTGGGTTGTGAAGTGTTACCCTCTTGCTTTGCAGCAGGGGAGGATAATAGACCGCTCCTGAAATTTCGAAAGGAACGAAAATTATTTTTTTTGTTCTGTGTCTTAAAGGACTTGTCCTGAGGGAGAGCATGGCCTTTTCCCCCAGTGATTTCTGAGATAATCTCTTTCAATTCAGGCCCGAAAAGGGTCTTTCCTTTGAAAGGGATGTTCAGTAGTTTGAATTTTGACGACACATCGGCCAACCAGGACTTTAGCCATAGCGCTCTGCGCGCCAGAATGGCGAAACCTGAATTCTTTGCCGCTAACTTAGCTAGTTGGAAAGCGGCATCTGTGATAAAAGAATTAGCCAGCTTAAGAGCCTTAATTCTGTCCATAATGTCCTCATATGAGGTCTCCGTCTGGAGAGCATCTTCCAGCGCCTCGAACCAGAAAGCAGCTGCAGTAGTTACAGGAACAATGCACGCTATAGGTTGGGGAAGAAAACCTTGATGAACAAAAATTTTCTTAAGTAAAAACACACTTTGCAAAAAAAGTTACTGTGCCTTTAAGAGATAAAAAAGGCACACAATTTTCCAAAACAGTGAAAAATGCAGCAAACTTTTTGAAATTTTCACAGTATGTACCTAAAGCATTGGTAAGATTGCACAACTAGCAATAAAAACGATTAACCCCTTAATGCCCAAACCGGATCAATAGTAAGCTAACAGACCGGTTAAAACAACTTCAGCACCTTGCCACAGCTCTGTTGTGGCCCTATCTTCCCTTAGGAGTCAGATTTATGGGGAAAAAGCTTCTTATGGGTCCTCAAACTGTAGCAGGACCCTCCATGTGAAAACAGCCTGAAGATCTAGTCAATCTAACTGCGCATCTGAGGCGCGAAATTAGGCCCCTCCCACCTTACTCCGGTGCCGTGAGGCCTAAAGAAACACTCCTAAGAGTTATAATATTAGCCATGTGGGTAACAACCCCTGAAAGAAACCCAAAGGGACCTTCAAAGTGTCTCAAAAAACGATATTTATTAGTAAAAACGTTTGCCATAAAAAAGTGTCAACCAGCATAAATTAGCCCTGTTATGTAAGCTTGTAATTCCATACTTAGTCTCTGAATAAAGCTTACCCTTCCCTCATGGGGATCTTATCAGTCCTTTTCTAGCATTATCACAGTCTTGTCTAGAAATAAATGACTGAACATACCTTATTGCAGCCTAACCTGCAAACCGTTCCCCCAACTGAAGTTTTCTTGTACTCCTCATTCCTGTGTGGGACCAGCAGTGGATTTTAGTTACAACATGCTAAAATCATCTTCCTCTCTGCAGAAATCTTCATCTCTTTTCTGCTGGAGAGTAAATAGTACACACCGGTACCATTTAAAAAAAACAAACTTTTGCTTGTAGAACAAAAACTACAAATCTAACACCACATTCACTTTACCCTTCCGAGAGGGACCCTATTGCTTAGAGCCGGCAAAGAGAATGACTGGGGGGTGGAGCTAGAGGGGGAGCTATATGGACAGATCTGCTGTGTGCTTTCTTTGCCACTTCCTGTTAGGAAGGAGAATATCCCACAAGTAAAGGATGAATCCGTGGACTAGATACACCTTACAAGAGAAATATATATTTTCAGCCTACATGGAATCACTGCATCTAGCACAAATATATTTTTGCATTAAAAAAATATTTTAAAATGTGTTCTGTTTTTACTTGGGCATATCAAGAAGCAAAATAACTGGGGGGGGGGGGGGTTGTTTTGTTTTTTTCTGAAAAATAAGAGAGGAGGGAAAAAGGAAACCAAAAAGATAAAAATAAACTAGAAGATGGTTATAGGAGCTGGGAGCATTATTGCCTGAGCCATAATACTTTTACCTGCATGTTCCTATAGTCAGACAAGCATTTCCCCTAAATGTAGAAATGAAAACAAAAATTCAATCACTGCAACAAATCCCTAACACACTCTGTATGATATAGCGCAATATATGGCAGATTTCAAGCAATACTGATGGGATTCTGACACTTTTTACTTACTAGACTAGAAGCAAAAATATAAAATTTATAGCATTAGATTGTGAAGCCAGAAAACCTAGGAGTACAACTTTCAAACACTAGAGCTAATCTTTTTACAGGAGATGAAATAGAAAGATAAAGAAACTAATGGTTTATTTACTCCTTGAGCAGTAGAAAAAAGCAAAAAGATTTCCATAGAATTTTCTACATCTGATACTGGTTGTTCAAGGGAAATTGTACTCAAAATATTTTTACATCCATATGGATAAACATTTAAATATTTTTTTGGATAGATACAATGAGCCCTTGCAATTATCAGCCAATGAGAAATAGTGGGAAGTACACAACTAATATAACTAAATTAATTTCAGTTTAAATTACTTTAACATTTCTTCAGGAAAAATCAACAGAAATATAATACTGTTATAAGAAAAGGATCTAATGTACTAGAGGGTTTTCTTATTTCACTAAAGGTTGCTTATAACTATGTATTTAACCCTACAAATGGATTAACTACATAAATAAATTCAGGCGCACAGCAGGAATGTAATGGTCATCCTGTTCTGAACAACTGATGAGCCAATCACAAGTGACATATGCATAGGTACCAATCATTGGCAGTGAAACGCGTATAGGCAAGTAACTGTGCAATCATATCTTCTAACATATTAAAGCATTTTCTTATTGCAAAAGTCCTAAAAAGAACAAGCGTCCAGGGGGTAGATTTAACAAGCAGCGGATGCTGCTTTCTACGCCTGAAGTTTCAGGATCGCCTGAAACGTAAGTTAAGAAGCAGCAGTCGTACATTTGACCCGGCACTTGTTAAATCTACCCCCAAGTATTTAGAGGGAAAACAATAAGGAAGCAGACGGTTACACATCTTATCCGTTTTATGCCCAATGCAACACTTTTTCAGAATTTTCTTAATGCAGTTTTATGTCCCTTTGAAGGGACTTAAAATTCAAAATAAAACTTTCATAGTTCGGATAGAGCATGCAATAACAGACTTCTACTTACTTCTATTCATTGTCAAATGTATTTTGGTTTCTTGATCCTTAGCTGAAAAGCATACCTAGGTAGGCTCGGAGCACTTTACTACTGGAAGCTAGCTGGTACACACAATTGCCTCTTTTCGTTGGCTTACAAGATGCGCTCAAAAGTGGACTCTAACTCTTGCAAATCTGTTAAACATATAGTTAAACAAATAGTAATATGCAAGCAAAATTGTGATAATAAAATGTTATACCATATTAGAGTATTTATATCCCTTTAAATGCTCCCCTTTCAAATGGATGAAATACATTTTTTAGTACAAAGTCACTTTATAAAAAAATAATATAAAATTGATTTGTTCAAGAACATGAATAAATCTAAGTAACAAATTGCTATTCAGATCATTTTAATTTTATTTAAAATTTGAAAGATTAAATATTAACCATTACATTTTTTGTGAAATTTCATCAAACATAAGAGAACAGTAGAGTGGCATTTTTTTTTGTAGGGGAGGGGCAACTATAGCAGCGCAGGATTGCTCTCATCGTCAATGATTCATGGTTCTACAGATATAATATACATCTGTACTATGAAAATGACTGGCACTTTCAAATCCTAAACAGGGTCTAGTTTTCTTAAGAAAATGCATTTTGCAAGGTTATTGCAGGAGAAGGATGCAAATGGTTTAGAAAGTCCTACCCAGGTATACGATCTACATGTTTCATTGATAAGAAAACATGCTACTACAACAAAATCAGATATTCTCATGAACTGCAGTAATAACGTCCTTCTGCGCCAGTGCTTAGAGAAAAAAATTGAGCCATTCTTCCGATTAGTAAATGCATTCTACAGCTGCACAAAAGGCATATTGTTTGCAGTGATAATTAAATTATACAACTCGTCATACCCACAATGCGACCGCTATGCAATGTGGGGACTGTCAGCAATGTTTCGCTCCTTTCACATTCCACGTTTATAAAAGCTGCATTTTCATTTAGAAGAATACGTCTGTCAAGGAATTATTGAGTGAACCTTTTTCGTCTATTGTGCAAAACGTGCTCCTGCAAGAAATGCAGCTTTTTCTTCAGAACAGGTTGTATTAGATTTAACAATCACATATTGTGTATATCATAAGGAGTATAAACGTGGTTTTACACATATGGCAGGGTCTCAATTGTGCAGCATTATGTGACATTTCTTACGCTATT
Organism: Bombina bombina; assembly: GCF_027579735.1. NCBI lineage: Eukaryota > Metazoa > Chordata > Amphibia > Anura > Bombinatoridae > Bombina > Bombina bombina. Next base: position 1,333,878,053 of record NC_069500.1, on the reverse strand, counting down.
TTCCACTCATACACGCAAAAAATAAATAATACAATATCACATTATATTTAAAAGAACTGTAATGTGAGCATTTTATTATTGCATTACTGCTTGCGTTTACCTATGTGTTTAACCCCTGCAAAGTCAGCTCTAGCTTAGCAATGCAGTACTAGGATCTAGCTGATCATATCTGGTGAGACAATAACAAAAGGCATATGTACGTAGCTACCAATCATTAGTGCTTTACTGCTTCTGAGCCTACCTAAGTATGCTTTTAAAAAAGGATACTAATAACAAAGTCAATTTGATAATACAATGAAAAGTCTCTTAACCCCTCGAATGCTAACGACGGCTCTAAAACATCGCAAATTGTCTCAGGTGCTAACGACGGCTCAGAGCCGTCCAACACGCTCCTACCCTGGCGATCGGGCCTGTATAGTGACAGGCATCGCCGGGGCTTCAGGTTTTGCACAGTGACGTCACGCGCAATGACGTGATGACGTCACCGCACAACTTTATTTAAAAATCACATTGACAAGTATAGGGAAAGGGGACATGCTGCTTAGAAGCCTGTATCTCAGGCACCTAAGCAGCTACATACCCCCAAGACCCACCGTTGGAAAGGTAATCGCCTAACCTTTACAAATGTAAAGGTATAATTTTGGGGATCTGAAAGTTTTATTAAAAAAGTTTAAAAAAATATATATTTTAAAAAAACTCAAATCAGCTTAGCACCCAGGTGGGAAAGTGCTTAGCACTCAAAGGGTTAAAGCTGCATGCTCTTCCTGAGCAATTAAAGTTTACTTTTGTATTTCATGTCCCTTTAAACACAAAGGAAAAGTAACACCGTTTTCAACTCATCCTATTTTTTATTTTATTTTTTACAATCCTTGTAGGGTATTTTATATACTTCAGGTGATCAGTTCTGTGCAGCTCTTCATATCTTGATATCCCATATTAGAAGATGCTATTAGCTTTACTGCCAAAAATAAAAATATCCAGGGAAGAGAACATATTTTGACTCGTCAAGCAGAACACCTTAGATATTATTCCACCCACACAAGGCTGGATTTACCGCACCAGTGCTCTTAGACAAAGGTTCATTTTCTGACTTTTCAACCCATTAGTGACCAGCAATGTCCTGTAAGGTTGTTATTTTATCAGCAAATGTATAACTGTCCATAACTGGCCTCAGCAGGGGAGATAATACAAGGAGAACAGGCTTTTATTAAACGTTGATGAAAGTTACAACATGGCAGTGTCCATTACTTTTACTTATTAATTATAAAGACTAAAATAGAACGTTTATTTCTTATATATTCATCACCCTGACAAAGTTACGTATCAGTAACCAAAGACATCAGTGGGTGGGGCCGCCTGGTACACAGTTTGTTTGGTCTGAATGTATGTTCACTTAGTATTATTTGCTTCACATTGTTACTTTGAAATTAATTAGTATGGAGACATTGTAAATGTGATCTAAATCTAAAGTCCTTTGAATATATCTGTGAACGAAGATAGCATTTGAACATAACTATTGTTGAACTTACTGAGTATGTATGCATGATTTTTCACTTAACGGTAGGAACACCAGTCAGAGATCAGTGGAATGGGGCTCTCCCCTGAATGCTTGTGCGCCACCAATCACCAGCTAGCTCCCAGTAGTGCATTTCTGCTCCTGAGCCTAGGGCAGGGGTCAACAAATCTATTTAAAGATTAGGAGCCTTTAAGAATATTTAGGAGCCAGATAGTGGTATTTCTATATAGATATATGTATAATAACCCAAAAAGTTAGAGAAGTCATTGTATTTTGTGTTACTAGTATTTACCAAATATTAAATTACTGCAGATTTGCTATGTTCTCTTAACAAATAAGGCAACAAGACTGTCTAGTCGTTAACTAAGTTTTCTTATAAAAATGTAAACGTTTTTATTCTTTAAGTTTCTTGGTGCGCCAACAATGGTGTGAAAATAGGGTCCTCAGAGGCCCCTAGCTTTTGTGGGTCAACCCAGCAACCTTGTACTCTCCTGCAATTTCCTGTGGCACAGCTGAGCTTGCACAGAGCATAACAGAAATTATGTCAGGATGGAGGATTACCATATAGTAGTGTCCCAGGGGTATTACCACCTATACTGAAAGTTTCTATACTTAAAGGGACACGGAACCCATTTTTTTTCTTTCGTGATTCAGATTGAGCATGCAATTTTAAGCAACTTTCTAATTTACTACTATAATCAAATTTTCTTCATTCTCTTGATATCTTTATTTGAAAAGCAAGAATGTAAGTTAGATGCCGGACCATTTTTGGTAAACAACCTGGGTTGTTCTTACTGATTGGTGGATAAATTCACCAACAAATAAACAAGTGCTGTCCAGGGTCTGAACCAAAAATTGTCAGGCTCCTTGGCTTAGATGCCTTCTTTTTCAACTAAAGATAGCAAGAGAATGAAGAAAAATTGATAATGGGAGTAAATTAGAAAGTTGCTTAAAATAGCATGCTCTATCTGAATCATGAAAGACAAAATTTGGGTTCAGTGTCCCTTTAAGTATAGGCTATTGACAGGCAATGTAAACACAGCCAGCAGAAGAAAACATATATTATGCTTACCTGATAATTTTATTTCCATTGTGGGGAGGAGAGTCCACAGCTTCATTCATTACTTGTGGGAATTAAGAACCTGGCAACCTGGAGGAGGCAAAGACACCCCAGCCAAAGGATTAAATACCTCCCCCACTCACCTCATCCCCTAGTCATTCTGCTGAGAGAACAAGGAACAGTAGGAGAAATATTAGGGTATAAATGGCGCCAGAAGAATATATTAAATTTAGGTCCGCCCATCGGAGATACGGGCAGGAGCCGTGGACTCTCCTCCCCACGATGGAAATAAAATTATAAGGTAAGCATAATTTATGTTTCCCATCTAAAGGGGAGGAGAGTCCACTGCTTCATTCATTACTTGTGGGAGACATATACCCAAGCTCTTAGAGGACACTGAATGAAACCGGGAGGGTAAAAGGCGGACCCCTACTCTGAGGGCACAGCCTGTAGAACCTCTCCCAAAAACAGCTTCCGCAGAAGCAAAAACACCAAATTTGTAAAACTTAGTGAAGGTATGCAAGGAGGACCAGGTAGCCGCCTTGCAAATCTGCTCCATAGAAGCCTCATTTTTGAAGGACCAAGATGAAGCTACCGCTCTAGTGGAATGAGCAGTAATCCTCTGAGGAGGCTTATGTCCCGCTGTCTCATAGGCCAAACGGATCAAGCTCCTCAGCCAAAAAGACCAAGTAGCAGAGGCCATCTGACCCCTGTGCTTCCCTGAATACACAACAAAAAGACTTAGATTATCTGAAATCCTTTGTGGTCTGAAGATAGAATTTCAAAGCACGAACCACGTCCAGATTATGAAGTAACCTCTCCTTAGGAGAAGAAGGGTTAGGACATAAAGAAGGAACAACTATTTCCTGATTGATGTTACGGTTAGACACCACCTTAGGGAGAAACCCAAAGCCTGTGCGAAGAAACAGATAAGGAGGCTCATATTGCAAGGCCGCCAGCTCATAAACTCTGCGTGCCGAAGCAATTCCATGTGAGAATTTTTATGTCAAGAGAATGTATAGGTTCAAACGTAACCTTCTGCAAGACCATAAATACCAAGTTTAAGCTCCAAGGGGGAGCAGTCTGCCTAAAAACAGGCCTGATTCGAGATAGAGCCTGAACAAAATATTGGATGTCAGGGAGATCAGCGAGTCTCCTATGCAACAAAACAGATAAAGCCGAAATTTGTCCATTTAGGGAACTAGCGGCGAGACCCTTCTCCAAACCCTCTTGGAGAAAAGACAAAATCCTGGATACCCTTACCCTGTGCCAAGTGTAGCCATAACTCACACCAGGACAAGTAAATCCTCCACACCTTATGATAGTTGCGTTGAGTGACTAGCTTTCTTGCCTGAACTAGAGTGGCAATAACATTTTCAGAAAAAAAACTTTTTGCCAAGACTAAAAATTCAATCTCCATGCAGTCAGCCTCAGAGAATCGAGATTTTGATGTTGAAAAGGACCCTGTTCCAGAGATCCCTGTGACAGGGTAACCTCCGCGGCGGAGAGGATGACATCCCCACCAGATCCGCAAACCACGTCTTCCTCGGCCACGAAGGAGCAATCAGAATGGAGGATGTTCTCTCCTGCTTTATATGAGCCACTAAACGAGGAAGAAGCAGTAACGGAGGAAATATGTATACTAGACCGAACCCCCAAGGCATCGTCAATGTGTCTATTAGCTCTGCCTGGGGGTCCCTCGACCTGTATCAGGGAAGCTTGCAATTCAACCTTGATGCCATGAGATCGATCTCCGGCGTCCCCCATCTGAGACGGATCTCCGCAAACACTTCGGAGCAAACAGTTGTGGGTCTCTGCCCACTCCAGGATCCGAGACACCTCCCTCATTGCCAGGGAGCTCCTCGTGCCCCCCTGGTGGTTGATGTAAGCCACCGAGGTAATATTGTCCGTCTGGAACCTGATAAGGCTGAAGTCCCCCAGACAAGGCCACGTCTTCAGAGCACTGTAGATTGTTCGAAGCTCCAGAATAAATTTATCGGAAGAAGAGCCTCTAAATGAGACCACTTCCCCTGTGCCATCCTGGCACCCCAAACAGTTCCCCACCCCACCAGACTCGCGTCCGTGTTAACAATCTCCAAGGACTGTCTCAGGAAGGATGTCTCCATGGACAGGTGATCCGGGCAGATCCACCAGGAGAGGGAAATCCGAGTACGTGCATCCATGTATATAGGCTGCGACAGATTGGAATGATCGCCGTTCCACTGTCTCAACATGCACAATTGAAGAGGTCCGAGATGAAACCTGGCAAATGGAATAATGTCCATGCTGGAGACCATGAGCCCAATCATTTCCATGCACTGAGCTACAGATGGTCTTACTGTAGACTGAAGGGCAAGGCAGGTAGACGCCATCTTTGAGAGTCGCTTGTCCATGAGAAAGATATTCATGGACACAGATTCTATGATCGTGCCCAAGAACTCCACCCTGGTACTGGGAACCAGAGAACTCTTCCAACCGTGAGATTGAAGTAACTGCAGCAGGACCTTCGTGAAGACTCTCAGGGTCGTTGCCAGACTGAAGGGAAGAGCCACAAACTGGAAATGCTGATCCAGAAAGGCAAATCTGAGGAACCTGAAATGGTCCCTGTGAATCGGAATATGAAGGTAGGCATGCTTCAAGTCTATAGAGGTCATTAGCTGCCCCTCTTGAACTAGGGGCAGAATGGATCTGATCGTTTCCATTTTGAAAGATGGAACGGACAGGAACTTTTTTAAACATTTGATGTCCAGAATTGGGCGTAACGTGCCTTCCTTCTTTGGGACCACAAACAAATTGGAGTAATACCCTAGACACCTTTCTGCCTGGGGTACTGGTACGATAACCCCTTGTCATGGTTCCGCCCCTTATGGGTGGTCTCTAGTTCCTTCCCTATAAATGGATACTCAATCAAGCACTCATTGCTTGTTATTTTTTTGTGTACCAAAAAACAGTAAGCCTTTACTCCTTACTTGGATTACAACTCCTTTCCAATTTCTGACTCTCATTGCTGAGTCACGCCTGCCGTTCCCTCACGTTGTATTGAGGATTCCTGCTTTCAGCCTAACTCCCTTCGCAGACAACGCTGAAGACGCTGCTTACGTCATCAGCTACGGCCGCACTACTCTGCACGCTCTCTCTCTAGAGAAACCGCTTCCGTACCGCCATCCGGATTACAGGTATTACTACTAACCGATGCGGTTAGCAACATCAGTGTTGGTCTAAATTCCTCACTCATTCTGAGAGACATTGCATTATCAAGTTTATGCGCGTAACTAAAATCCTGCAGGTAACGTTGTTTAACTTATGCCTTACTCATTCAATATTAGGTAATCATTTTTGTTCAGTTTTATCTGGTGCCAAGTTTATTATTTTCTATTTAAAACTACATTCACTCATTTAGGGTATGTATGAAGATAATACTTATACCTAAAACTTGAGTTTAATATATTAAAACAACAGGTTATCATTTCCAGTTATTTAGTTATAACCACTTGGGAATTAAAAAAATCTGTTACACAACTATAATGTTATTTTTTCTATTCAAGTTCAGCAGCTGAGTAGTCTACATTCTACTTTATAGGAATTAACCTATTGCTTCCCTTGACACCCCTAGAGCGGACATATACCGCAAACAACCCAGAAAGTCCTCTCTTTTTTCCGGCCTTAAAGACAGGTTTGACAGAAGGAATCTGCCCCTGGGCGGAGTGGACTTGAACCCTACCCTGTAGCCCTGGACGACTACCTCCAGAGCCCAGGGGTCCTGAATGTCCCGCAACCAGGCGTCTAAAAACAGAGACAATCTACCCCCCCACTTGGTCCGCAGACCAGTCGGAGGCCGCCCCTTCATGTGTGCTTAGTCTTGGCGGGCTTCTTGTGCTGTTTAGACTTGTTCCAAGTTTGAGCAGGCTTCCAGGGACCCTTGGTTTGGTCCGCTTTCACTGTGGGCTGTTGGCGTTGCGCCTTATTCCCACTAAAGGGACGAAAATTAGCACCCTTAGCTTTCGCCTTCTTATCCTAGGGAAGGAAGGCCCCTTGCCTCCTGTATCCGTGGATATGATAGAGTCTAGACCTGGATCGAACAGGATCTTGCCCTTAAAAGGCAAAGACAGCAGCCTCGTCTTAGAGGTCATGTCCGCCGACCAAGATTTTAGCCACAGAGCCCTGCATGCTAGAACCGAAAAACCTGATACCTTAGCATTCAGGCAGATAATTTACATATTAGCGTCAAGAATGAAGGAATTAGCCACCTTTAGAGCCTTTCCTGCACCTCCTCGAAAGAGGGTTCACCCTCAATCATAACAAATAAGGCATCACACCAATATGACGCAGCTTCAGCAACCGCTGCTGCCGGTTGAAAAACAAACTCCATGTCTTGAAACATTTTTCGTAACATGTTTTCCAACTTTTTATCCATAGGCTCCAGTCCGTTGCTGGCTGTAAACGCCACCGGAAGTCACAGGGGGAAGGCAATAGGTGTGGAGCCACAGGGGGTGCAAGCCGAAAATGCGGCCGGTTCCACCGCAGAAGCAGCAAAGGAAAAAAAGGTAATCAGCTGCACTAGCGGTTATAGTATAAAAATCCAAAATTTATTAATTCAGTTTAAGAACAAGGTACAAGCAGGCTGGGCAGACAGAACATCCTAACATGTTTCGTGCCACACACGGCACTTAATCATAGGACAGGTGTTCAAGGTATGGCCCCTTCCTTTTAAAGGAGCCATACCCAATAGTATGCTATGTACAACGCGTCAGAATCCTCCATAGCTTTTTTTAAAAATAAATAAAATAAGACAGGCACCTCTATAACCACCAATGGCCGGGGCACTCACCACCTCCTATGACCCGGACTGTAGAAACCGCTTGGTCTCCTCCATCGCAGATGAGACCGGAAGTGAAGAGGCCCCACTCTGTCACAAGGATGTCTACACAGGACCGACCCTGCCGAGGAGAAAACGCGCCAAAAAAAAAAAAAAAAAAAAAAAAAGCACAAAACTCCCAGAAGACAACCTGTCAGTTCCACAAAATGCCAGAGCCACGCCCTTGCACATAACACACATAATAAACTCATCATGTACATACCCCCCTGTTCATATAATCCCCTTATAGGAATATTAACCCTTGATTTTATAAAGATAAAGGCGCTACACTGTGGCCCTGTCTTCCCTGTAATCATTATATAAAAATGAAACGATCTTACCAGAATCTATGCCGTGGAACAGGAACACGGCCCTTCAAGTGTGACAGGCGATACCTGCGCTCCTGACATGGACTTGAGAGAAGGCAATCTGCGAAACTCGTCAATGCAGATTGCTATAGGAGCTGTTAATATGAGTCGGGATGGTGTCGCAAAGGGAAGCTCCCTCTGCATCTCCGGACTCTAACGTTCACCCAGGCCCTCAACTGAGAAGCTTGAAGGGCAACTTAAAAGGGACCATCTAGTATAAATTAAACTTTCATTATTCAGTTAGGACTTTTAATTTTAATCAACTTTCCAATTTACTTTTATCATCGAATTTGCTTTTTTCTCTTGGTATTCTAGTTTAAACTAAACATAGGTAGGCTCATATGCTAATTTCTAAGCCTTTGAGGGCTGCCTCTTATCACATGCTTTTAAAATCTCTTTTCAACACAAAGAGACAGAAAGTACACGTGGGCCATATAGATAACACTGTGTTCAGGCACAGGGGGTTATTTAAGATTTAGCACAAAACAATGCTAAATTTAAGACAATAGATAATAAACAGTCACAGTCATGTGATCAGGGGCTGGAAGAAGGTTCCTAGATACAAGGTAATCACAGAGGTAAAAAGTGTATTAATATAACTGTGTTGGTTATGCAAAACTGGGGAATGGGGGAATAAGTGTCTGATTCAACGCCGTGATTTGAGGAAGCTGGATTCCTCATTTTAGAACAAGGAAGAGGCTTTGTGACGGGCAAAGGAAGCGATGCAGCGGCTGTCAAGATTAAAAGGTGTTTTCACAACACAAGTGAAATGTAAATTTTGATGAATTAAAGTGCCCCTGTTTTTAATCAAATTTTAAAAAAACGGGCACTTTATCATCAAAATTTACATTCACTTTAAGGGAAAAACATGTTTACAGTATACTGTCTCTTTAACCCTTTGAGTGCTAACGACGGCTCAGATCCGTCGCTAGCACTCACCCACCTTTAGAGCAATCTGGGGGCTCCCACCAACTCCCACCCCGGCGATCGTGACAGGCATCGGCGGGGCTTCCCGTTACGTGCGGTGACGTCACCGCGCAACTTTATTTAAAATTTGCAGTACAAAGTATAGGGAAAGGGGGCATGCTGTATCTCAGGCATCTAAGCAGCTACAGACCCCAAAGACCCACCGTTGGAAAGGTAATTGCCTAACCTTTCCATATATATCATTAGGGATCGGGGGGATTCAAAAAATTCTTTTAAAATAGTTAACAGAAAAAAATTAAATCCAGCTTAGCACTCAAAGGAAAGTAAAGACAAAATTAAATTTTCATGATTCAGATATATCATGCAATTTTAAACAACTTTCCAATTTATGTCTGTTATCAAATTTGCTTTGTTCACTTGGTATCCTTTGTTGAAAAGTAAATCTAGGTAGGTCCATAGGGGTTCAAGAGTGCGCACTCTATGGCAGCAGTGTTTGCTATAACACTGCTCAAAACAATGTTGCAAAACACTGCTGCCATAGAGTATTAACCCTTTTGTGACCGTTTTACATTGTCTACATCGGAAAAACACTCCAAAGTAAAGAAATTGAAATCTTGTGCATGCGATCGCGAGATTTCAATGATGGGATCGGGTCAGGGGGGCAAGCCTACAACGCTAGGTACGCCTACCATGCCCTAATCCCATTCTGGAAGCGGTTAGCTTCAGTACAGCCAAACGGCTAGGACGTTCCATGCCGTCCTTATGGCGCTAAAGCCTAGCCCAGTTAGGACGGCATGGAAAGTCCAAACATCGGGAAAAGGTTAAAGTCAAATCCACACACCTGAGCCTCTATGAACCTATCTTGATTTTTTTTTTTTTTTTTTTGCTTGTGGAGGTTGTTTCTGTCCTTGAGATGTAGGCGTTTTCATTATCAACCAGTCTGGTACTATCTTACAGACGAGCCTCAAAATATTAATTTATAAACATAAATTCATTTGACATTTATGAAGGTATCTCCTAGTAATACCCTTAAAAAGCAAAAGAACTTTAGGAATGACTCTGGCTGAACTATATTGGATACATTCAATAAATTGTGATACGCATACCTGGAATATCTGACAGCAACACCAATTTTAACATTTTAAATAAATGGTCTTTCTATAAATTCTGCTTATCTTTATTTTTGCTGTCATATTAAAATCATAGTCACAAATACATTTTATTGTAAAGTGTTTGATATATCTGCCGTCAATAGCTTAACATATACAATATTTTCTAAGCAAGCAGCTGATCTCAGATTCTTCTGAAGTAATACATGAAACTATGAGCCTAGACTCTTTTGTTTTTTACAAGGAGCAGGTTTAATTGTCTATTACAATTAAAAACTGTCTTGATACCATTTTCTACAGTCTTCTTTAAAGGGCCACTAAAACTGAGCATCTTTTCTTAACTTTATTTAAATTTAAAAAAAAGAACATAATAATCCTAGAATAAGTTGGCAAAGTTCATTTTAAATATGTGATTTAGTCCTCGGTTTAACCAAGTTTTGTTTTTCAAAAGATGACACACAGCCAGTCACAAGTCATAGACACATAATGTTTCAATAGAGTGGGGGCAGTATAGCTTTTGATTGGCTGTAAAGCCTATACACATGGTGCCAATCAAATTATTTATTTAAATAATAATAATATAAAAAAATGCTAAAGACGCTTCTTAACTTCCCTTTGTATTACAAAGTGTCTTGCAGTAGTTTGCTATTATGCAATTTTAAGAGACTTTTCAATTTGCTTCGTCCTCTTGGTATCATTTGAGGAAAATTATACCTTGGTATGTTTAGGAACTGCAATGCACTACTGGAAATAACCTACTAATTGGTGGCTACACATATATGCCTCTTGTTATTGGCTTATTTGATGTGTTTATCCAAGTACCAGTTACGCATTGTTGTTAAAGGGAGAGGAAAGTCAAAAATAAACTTGCAGTATTCAGATAAGGCAAGTAATTTTAAGACACTTTTAAATTAACTTCTATTTTCAAATGTGCTTTGTTCCCTTATAATCCCTTGTTGAAAAAGAATATACACATATCCTACATGAGTGGGAGCTAGCTGCCGATTGGTGCCTGCACACATTTGTCTCTTGTGATTGGCTAACTTGCTGTGTTAAGCTAGCTGCCAGTAGTGCAATGCTGTTCCTTCAGAAAAGGGTAACAAGATAATGAAGCACATTTGATATAATAAGTAAAACATAAATTATGCTTACCTGATAATTTTCTTTTCTTCAGATGGAAAGAGTCCACAGCTGCATTCATTACTTTTGGGAAATAAGAACCTGGCCACCAGGAGGAGGCAAAGACACCCCAGCCAAAGGCTTAAATACTCCTCCCACTTCCCTCATCCCCCAGTCATTCTGCCGAGGAACAAGGTACAGTAGAAAAAATATCAGGGTGAAAAGGTGCCAGAAGAACAAAAATTACGGCCGCCCCACAGAAAAATACGGGCCGGGGACTGTGGACTCTTTCCATCTGAAGAAAAGAAAATTATCAGGTAAGCATAATTTATGTTTTTCTTCATAAATGGAAAGAGTCCACAGCTGCATTCATTACTTTTGGGAAAACAATACTCAAGATAGAGGACACTGAATGCTAAAACGGGAGGGTACAAAAGGCGGCCCATTCTGAGGGCACCAGGCCTGAAACCACAAGCCAACAAAAATCCAGCTTCGCCTGAAGCCAAGAAAACATTTGAAAAGGAAAAAAAAAGGCCCCAAGGACACTGATCCGCAGAAAGTCCACAAACCCTGCTAGAAACAGCAGAACAGACTCAACTGAGCCAACACTCCTCCAGGAGTCACCATCGCCTCAAGGTCGGTCCTCAATCAGACCCCCTTACAAGAGAAAAAGGGGGACAACCTCCAAAAACTCCCAAAGGGAAGACATGGAGGAACAAACAAGGATTCCCGGGAGACCCTAAACAGGGTGCAATCAGAACCAAAAAATGGAAAACCCCAAAAACTGAGGCAAGCTCACAGAGACCCTAAGGGTTCCTGAAAACAAGGAAGGCAACGCCCAGACCCCAAACAGTACAGAACCACAAGGTTGAGACCGGGAATTAGAACAGAGAAAAAAATTCTCAGAAAAAACAGAGAAACCGCCCCGAAAAAACGACTGAAACCAGAGTCCCAAGTCGCCAGGAACTCTGAATATTGAAATATTCCCAAGCCAACACGTGCATCAAACCCAGAGAGCAATCTCTGAACACCCCATGCTGCAGTCATACCAGGATGACTCTGAAATAAAACACAAACGTATGTGGAACAACGAGGAGCCCAGAACCTCAAAGAGGCTCACCGTACCTCTAGGATCCGAAGACAAACATCATATCTCAGATCCTGTTCCAACACCGGACAAGCCCAAGCAACAGGCAGGCCTGAAAAACAGGGAAACAGAAAAGGACCCCAACCACCAGCCCCCAGATAAAAGGGCAGAATGGGATGGTCTCGGACACCGTAACAGAGCAAGGGTGCCATCCAAAAGTACCCGCAAACAGGTACTCCCAAGGAGGACCCCATAGAGATAGGCAAAACAAGGCAGAAAAGCCCTATGAAATCTATCCTAACACTATATGTCAGTCTAAATATAGCACCTACAACAGGTATCCCCAAGAAGTACCTCATAAATATAGGCCTGAAAAGGCAGAAGAGCCCTATGCTCTAACATAGAGACTGCAACCACAGACAGAACAATCCTAGAAAGGCGTACCGCTCTCCTTACAGGCTAAATCCCTGTTCCAACCACCTGCACACAAGACAGGACCACAACCCTCCAGAGAGAGGAAAACCCCCACCTCTTAGAAAAGCAAAACAACCCCCCCAAGGGACGGGTACAGACAAACAGCGCACACATTCACAAGGTCAAATCCCTCATTTGAGTCAAATGACACCCATCCAGGCGCCGCTGATTAATACAAAAAGGAAACTCCCCAAGAAGGGAAGCACATACCATTCCAGAACAAGGCAGGCCATGAGGAGCTGCAGTACACAGCACTCCTGGCTAAGCTGCTAGTTGCTAAACTGATGAGACTGTAAGTTTTAGTCTATGTTCCCTGGAGAACTGGAGCTAGGATCCAGCTAGCAAACCATGAGGCTAACCACCAAACAGACCAGCTGGCTTAGGCCCAGAAGATCCAGACAAACAAAGGCCCGAGCCCCAGAATTGTTTAGACAAACAATACCCCAGGGAACACCGTACCCCGTCTGAATAAAAACAGACTACACAAGGGATAAGAATAACCTGTAAAAAAAGGGTCTAAAGATAAATCCCAACCCAAAGGGAAGTAAACACCCCCTACAAAAAGGTACAACTCCAAAGGATCTAGGGCACGCTAATATTCTAAGCCCAACAGGCGTACCCCAAACCTCCAGGACCCAGGTGAAACATTGGGGACAATGTCACCCGAAGAGCGAGATAACAACGGCTAGTCAAAATAATCTCCTCAGAGTACAAAACCAGAGGACTACATCCAAGGAAAAAGAATACAAAGCATCCCAAACCCCAGAACCCCTAGAAGGAGCTCAAGATAAGGAGCTCACATAGCCTATCATTCCTAATAAGGAACGACTAACCCTCAGAGTAGGAAAAGACTGCAAGGTCAACTTCTAAGGAGAAACAGACAGTCCAGAGATCTCGACCCGAAAGAAGAGTCCTCAAAAAGGAACAACAAAAACCCTAAAAGGGCAAGACCGCCCATAACAGCAGCAATGAGACCCTAACACCACCAAATCTTCAACCCAAGCGGGGAGGGAAAACTCAAATCCAGACAATATCGGAACCAACGGAGTGTGATGCACTAGACCTTTACTGAGTCCCAAATGACCAGCTCAAGGGTTGCTGAGGACTGAACCAGTCCCCCATGCCCCCCAGACCCTCAGATCCTCTCAGAATGCTTAGAAGACACTTGTAAAACAAGCTAAGAAAACACAAATAATAAAGCAATCAATCAGCGCCCTAACCGGACCTGCCAGGTAGAACAGGCGCCACGAGAGTTTAAGAGGCCTCAAGACAGAAGGAGCTGAACCCAATCAGAACCAGTCTGAACCAGAGCCTTTACAGTTAATGCCGCAATATTCGCCCCCAGGGAGGGAGAAAGAAACGACAGACAACACATAGGACTAAAACATGTCCCCAGAACAACTTCCGTAGAGGTAACAGTGCGATCAAGAAATTGCGCATATTGACTCCAGAAGGAAAATTCCCGAAGAAATATGAAACCAAACATAAGCTTTGAAATCAAATAAAAGTCAGACACACCCGCAGGACTAGCCTAACGGAAACCTGCTCAACCAAGCTCAGATTGGAAAGGATACTCAATAACCAGACTATAAGAAGATTACTGCATCCCCTTATATTTAATTCTGTGAGCTATTCAAAGTAGAAGACTGAGAACTCCTACATCCATTAAGGATGGGATTGTCCAAGAATGCCAAAACGTGCCGTAACAGAACACAAAGGCGCGCTAGTCTATAAAGAAAAGCACAGCATGCTTCCACCGGAGCCTCAGGATCAGTCGCACCCCCGGAGAGCTGAACGGGCCAACCATGCCTGGGAGGCCCAGGTTGACTGGACTCGAACATAATCTTAAGCAGACATCTGGAAGCTGAAGATGCAGGGAAGGATAAGCATAATCTGGGTCACCTGCACGTGTAGCAACAGTAAGTGGTATGGAACTCGCCACTCGAGGGACAGCACCCACAGAGGCGGATGTCTCAACGGCCTCTAGATTCTCCGATCCCAAGGAATTGAGCCCTCTAGCACGGCATATGGAACATAACTGACTGTCATGTGTCATATGGGCCGATTCGTATTCACTACTATACATCAGAATCCTCTTTAACTGGGCTATGAATACAAAAAAAAAAGAACCAAATTTGAACAAATCTAAAAACGGCACCTTACACCCACAATGGCTGGGGCACTCACCACCTCCTATGCACCAGACACCAGCGGACCAGAATTTCTCCGTCGCCACACAGTCAGGAATGTGGAACTGGAGGATCAAAAACGTGACCACGCCCGGTCACAAGTTAAGCTGTAGAGTCCACAAAAAGCTCGCCCGACCGCAAAGGCTGCATCACTTTCAAGGCTGTTATGTTCCACAAAACCATGAGCCTAAGTAACACTACACATAAACAGGTCGAATCACATAACAAACATGATTAAAAATTCCCCTGTTCATATAACCCCCCTTAGGAGATATTAACCCTTGATTCCAAGATATAAAAAGGAGCCTCACTGAGACCCTGATTACTCTAGTTGATCCTGCAAGGTGGTAGCCTCTCGGGAAAACATTTGTAATACAAACCAATCATGCAAAAAGTAAAATGAAACGATCTTACCGGAATCTACGCCGTGGAACAGGAACATGGCCCTTCAAGTGTGACAGATAGTAGCCTCACCTCTGCCATGGACTTGAGAGAAGAAAGCAGGCAGCAAAACTTGTCAACGCCGATTGCTTATGGAGCTGTTAAAAATGAATCGGGATGGTATCGCAGAAAGACTCTCCCTGCATCTCCGGACTCTAACTTTCATCCAGGCTCTCACTGAGAGGCTGACAGGATTACTTAAAACTCCAGTCCCATGCCGAAGAGTACTACCCTCCATAAGACAAATCGTAAATTTCTGACACTTCTCTGCCAACCTCCTGGGACGAAAAGGCAAAGAATAACTGGGGGATGAGGGAAATGGGAGGACTATTTAAGACTTTGGGGTCTGGGGTGTCTGTGCCTCCTCCTGGAGGCCAAGTTCTCAATTCCCAAACGTAATGAACATACAGTTGATTAAAATGGTATGTTCTATCTAAATCACAAAAGAAAATGTTGGGGTTTTCGGTCCCTTTAAACACTAAATACATTTCATAAACCTAAGTTCCAAAATGGCGGCACCCATTTTTGGAGGAAAGGTTTATGAAAAATGTTGGGGTTTTCTGTCCCTTTAAACACTAAATACATTGCATAAACCTTCCTCCAAAAATGGGTGCCACCATTTTGGAACTTAGGTTACTCTGCAGGTATCTGAAGGAGAGTTGTTGCATGTGCAAACAGGTCAGCACTGGAGTGCAATGAAAGGACAATTTCAACATGGTGGCACTCGTAACCAGCAGGATGCGGGAAATAACCTTAAAGGGACAATCTACACCAGAATGTTTATTGTTTTAAAAGATAGATAAACCCTTTATTACCCATTCCCTAGTTTTGCACAGCCAACATGGTTATATTAATGTATATAATATATAACATGGTTATATTAATATACTTTTTACCTTTTTGGCCTTCAAGGTCTAAGAAATTAGCATATGAACCTCCTAGGTTTAGCTTTCAACTAAGAATACCAAGGGATCAAAGCAGAATTGATGATAAAAGTAAATTGGAAAGTTGTTTAAAATCACATGCCCTATCTGAATCATGAAAGTTTATTTTGGACTAGACTGTAACTTTAATACTATGCTAATAAAATGCATTTAGTGTTTAATGACCCTTTATCTGTGCGTTTAACCTTTTTGTAGTTATATGCAAGCAACAGTGCAATTATACAGTTCTCTTTTACAGCAGAGCATTTTATTTTTGCACTTTAGTTCCCTTTAAATGTCCTACATGCTGTTGAAGGACTTGATTTCTTGCAACTAAAACCAACAGCAACAGGAGAGGAAACAGCTTGTGTTTAACAGGATAAATTGTGTGTGCCGGACATTTTACATAGTTGGGTATATGACTCAGCAGGCAGGTTCTTTATAGTGCAATTAGTTGGCAAATATTATAGATTTGCTATTTGCAATCTCGCTTGCATGTAATTTGTAGATATGTTCACATCCACTAAAATTACTACAGCTATAAAAGAGCTGAATACTTAGATCATTTAAGGACATTCAGCAATTCTAATAATGTTTGGTAATTTACTATGTGCAATAAAAACAGAAGATTTGTGCTATTTTTTTTTGGCATCTTATATTAACTGAAAGTTCTCATTCCAGAATCATGGGCATTAATAGGGACATGAAACCAAAAATGTTTCTTTCATATAGAGCATGCAATTGTAATTTACTTCTATTATCAAATTTTCTTTGTTCTCTTGGTATCTTTGTTTGAGGGGAAAAAAAAGCTCAGGTGTGTGCACGTGTCTGGAACACTATATGCAGCAGTTGTTATCAATTTTCAAGAGCACTATTTCAAGCTCACACAGTCACCTACCTAGGGATCTCATCAACAAAGAATACCATATTGCATAATAGAAATAAATTGGAATTTTGTTTTTTTGGGTTTTAAATGAATCACAAAAGAAAACATTTGGGCTTTACATCCCTTTAATATGGAGTTTCCTACCTCTTTGCAACTTTCCACTAGATTTTGAAATGTGGCAGAGATTTTGTGGCCAGGAGTTTTGGCTCACAACTGGAATTCCAATTCAGTTCAAAGGTGTTCAATGTGGTTGAGGTCAGGTTTCTGCACAGGCCACTTGACTTCCTCCACACCAAGCTTGTCAACCTATGTCTCCATTGACCTTGCGTCCTGTACAGGAGCACAGTAATGCTAGAACAGGAAAGGGCCTTCCCCAAACTGTTGTCACAAAGTTGGAAGCACTAAATTGTCTAAAATGTCTCTGTATCCTGTAGCATTAAAGGGATAGGAAAGTCAAAATTAAATTTGCAATTTTAAGAGCACTTCAGTTTTCAAATGTGCTTTGTTCTCTTGGTATTGATTGTTGAAAATGAATATCCTACATTAGTGGGAGCTAGCTGGTGATTGGTGCCTGCTTAAATTTTTCTATTGTGATTGGCTAACTAGATGTGTTCAGCTTACTGCCAGTAGTGCAATGCTGTTCCTTCAGCAAAGGATAACAAGTGAATGAATCATATTTGATAATAAAAGTAAATTTGAAAGTTGTTTAAAATTGTATGTTCTATCCGAATCATGAATTACATTTTTGGGGTTTCCTGTCCCTTTTAGATGACCCTTCACTAGAACTAAAAGGCCTAGGACAACCCATGAAAATAGCCCCAGACCATTATCCCTCCTCCACCAAACAGTAGGCACTATTCATTCCAGTAGGTAAACTGTGCATCACATTTAAAAGGGATGTTTGTTTTAAAAACAAAAATCGCATAGTCTTATGCATTGGTACACATCATGTTGGCATTGTTGACTTTAGGTTAAAAAGTACTGACGCTAACTTAAAGGCATGATTACAATTTGCAAGCTTTGCTGGTCCGAAACAGGAAAATGTGCTGCCAGCCAATCAGGAGATGAAGTCCCACGTAACAGCCAATCACCAGCCATTCTCTGCTCGGGATCTGCAAAGCTTACAGTTGCCAAGCAGGAGTTTATGTGTTTTGTGTTTAAGACCTTTTCCGGAGTTAAACACATAGTAAACAAGATTCAGTAAAGTAGGAATGGCATCCTCTAACAAATAAGAAGATCTAATCTTTGCATTTGAATGTGCCTTTAATTGGTTCATCAACATTTACAACAACTGCTATGAGAGCAGCCACATGTTGTGGAGAACGTAAAATTTTACTTAGCATTTACAGTTTAATTTTGACTTTTATGTCCCTTAAACACTTAGTTTATTTGCTTTTCAGTATGTAACTGCTTATATATACTATAAATGCTAAGATATAGAAGAGAAGGGTGTCTCATGGTATAAAAACCATCACAAACCACTTAGGAAGAAAATAAACTTACAAGAGGAGCACGCCAACACTGTGCCAGGACAGCATGCTGGGAACTCTCAGTGCCCCAGCTAGACTGAATCAACATCAGGCTGGTCCGCTTTTATGGCTGAGAAATGCATTGCTGTGTTTTTTTATAATTTTTTTCTTAAACTGTGTTTTATATACCTGCCTGTTTGAGTGAAGGTTTTTACACCCAAACATTTAGAGAAGACTGTCCCTTTAAATTATATGAAAATGGGACAAAATAAATAAGTGTTTAATGTCCCTTGAAATCCATTTCCAACCATTTACTCTTGAACTCTGCTAAAGAAATACTTTACTGCAAAGGTGGAAGTTGCAGTATATGTTAATCTCCTCACTGTAAGGTATCCAGTGTCACAATTGAGGGTACAACGTACAAAGCCACTGAGATTTCACGTGCACTCCCTGCATTAGTAAAACAGAATCTATGGACATACTGAGTAGCAATACGCGATTACGCATGAAGTTGTAGGTGAAATGTTCTTTTGTTTGCACTCATATTACCTTGCAGTTTATGTGTAACGTAGCTGACAAAAATATTACACAAAGTTAAAAAATATAACATACCCTAGCATTGTAATATCACTTCACCGAGTCCAAATCCAAAATTGTTATTGTAGTCATTGTATATGTGTTGCTACATCTAGCATCTTGTTTTTATAATCAGCGGCTACCTTTTCTATAAAACAGGTACCTGCCTATAAAGACTCTACCTATATAATCAGCTGCTACCCTTTCTATAAACCAGGTACCTTCCTATGAAGACTCTACCTATATAATCAGCTGCTACCTTTACTATAAAACAGGTACCTTCCTATAAAGACTACCTATATAATCAGCTGCTACCTTTTACTATAAAACAGGTACCTTCCTATAAAGACTACCTATATAATCAGCTGCTACCTTTTCTATAAACCAGGTACCTTCATTGAAGACTCTACTTATATAATCAGCTGCTACCTTTTCTATAAAACAGGTACCTTCCCATAAAGACTACCTATATAATCAGCTGCTACCTTTACTATAAAACAGGTACCTTCCTATGAAGACTCTACTTATATAATCAGCTACTACCTTTACTATAAAACAGGTACCTTCCTATAAAGACTCTACCTATATAATCAGGTACCTTTTCTATAAAACAGGTACCTTCCTATAAAGACTCTACCAATATAATCAGCTGCTACCTTTTCTATAAACCAGGTACCTTCCTATTAAGACTCTCCATATATAATCAGCTGCTACCTTTTCTATAAACCAGGTACCTTCTTATGAAGAATCTCCCTATATAATCAGCTGCTACTTTTTCTATATAACAGGTGCCTGCCTATAAAGACTCTACCTATCTACCGGCCCATTTTTGGTTCAGCACATGGGTAGCACTTGCTGATTGGTTGCAACATTTACCAATCAGCAGGCGCTACCCAGGTTCTTAACCAAAAATGGCATGGCCCCTATGCTTACATTCCTGGTTTTTCAAATAAATATAGCAAGAGAATGGAAAAAATGTATAGGAATAAACTAGAAAGTTTCTTAAAGGGATACTAAACCCATTTTTTTTTCTTTCATGATTCAGATAGAGCATGAGATTTTAAGCACCTTTCTAATTTACTCCTATTATCAATTTTTCTTTGTTCTCATGCTATCTTGATTTGAAAAAGCAGTACTGTAAGCATTAGAGCCAGACCATTTTTTGTTCAGCACATGGGTAGCACTTGCTGATTTGTGGCTAAATGTAGCAAACCAATCAGCAGCTCTACCAAGGTGCTGAACTAAAAAATGGGCCGGCTCCTAACCTTTTATTACTGCTTTTTCAAATCAAGATAACATTTGAACAAAGAAAAATTGATAATAGGAGTAAATTAGAAAGTTGCTTAAAATTGCATGCTCTATCTGAATCATGAAAGAAAAAATGTGGGGTTAGTATCCCTTTAAAATCACATGCTTTATCTGAATCATGAAAGAGAAAATTTGAGTTTTGTGTCTCTTTAAGTTCAACCTCCAAGGATTTTGAAACAGTACTGAACTCATTGTGAGATTGCGAGAAAGGTGACTGGCACCATTTTGTTATGTTCAGTTCGGTCAGTGTCGTAGTCTGGCAAATTTTACAACAGTAATTGTCACTATTTTACAGGTACCGTACAGTTTTTATTGATTACTAATTGAATACTGTACTGTGCTAGTGTTAAATTAAACTTAGCGCTATTGTACACCTAATATATGTAGGTTCAAACATGTTTTCAAGTTTTTAAACACACTGGCAAGTGAAAAGAAAGCTAAAATTTGCCTTGTTTCACATTAAGGCGGGGCTCCGGTCCCTAACCTGCTGTATGAGCGAGGTATATCTGTTTCTATCTTTTTTGTTCATTATTTGTTGCTATATTTGTTAAAAAAAAAAAAAGTGTTGTTTAATGCTAATAGAACCGTGCTACTGTCAGTTTATATAGAAAAAGGATAGTTGTTCTGTTATGATGCAGGTAATTATCTTAAGAATAAAAAAAAAAAATCACTGGCCTCAATGAACCATAATTAGATTTTCTATTGAGGGTTATGATGCTATTATGGCGTTCCTATTTCCCCCACTGATGTACGAATAGGGGAATGCGACAAAAATGTAATGCCATCACCATAAAACAGAGGGACACTTGAAAGAACATATTCATTTGGGAAAACAATCATGGGAGTATAGTTACCTTTTTTTTATCACACACCCCATCCACAATCCATATAAGGTTTATGAGAACTTTTATTGAAATAAGCTCTCCTTTCAAACAAGTGAGCCTGAAATTTTCAAACTGCTTGCGGATTACAAATATTTCAGACACGTTATTTTTGGGAATCGTACTGATGACACTCACAAAACCATTACCACAAACCTATAAATGTATACAACCCCTCATTTGAAAGAGGAGAGTCCCCCCATTCATATATGAAGTTTCATGTTTTTATAGCTGTCACCTCACAGTAGGTTTTATTTATGTTTTGCTGCTGATATCAGACCTCATAAATCCTTAATTTTCTAAGCAAATTTAATTTCATAGGTAATCAAATACATGAGAGAACTAGGTAAATGTAAAAACATGAAAATCTATATAGGATGATTTTGGTGCTAACAATACTTGGATTTTCTATTATATTATTTGTTTATCTATGTATTTATATTTTCTATGCTACATACATTTTGACACCAGTAACACGCCTACTTTGTCAAAATGATTTAAAGGGGCATAAAGACCAAATCTAAACTGTTAAATAATCTAATTCAAATTTGACTAGAAACATTTTTTTCTCCACACACATATTTGTAAAACTGCTTCTGAAAATAGTTAACATAACTTTACAGTATAAGTATTGTAGTTCACTTCCTTAGCATATATATATGCTAAGCCACACACACTTGATCTAAGTGTGGTACACTTTCACAAGAAGGAATCAAGCTCCGAAAAGAGCCGAATGCAATGATCGGTCACCTACTTCCGCAATAGGATCATCACGAATGATCCAGTTGCACATGCCGAGTTCTCTTAGTATCCTTTGTTGAAAAACATACATAGATAGCTCCCAGCTCCTGAGCCTATCTGCTGATCAGTGGTTGTACATATATACCTCTTATCATTGGCTTACAGATGTGATCAGCTAGCTCCCAGGAGTGCATTCCTGCTTCTTCAACAAGGGATACCAACAGAATAAATAAAAATTGATAATAGAAGTAAACTGGAAAGTTGTTTAAATTATATGCTCTACAGAAACATAAAATACATTTTTGGGTTTCATGTCTTTTTAAATATCAGATTCAAGATAGAAGAAAAAACATTATATATATTTAAAGAAAAACAGATCTGACTTTACTGCCTGCTTCAATACCCATATGCTCAAGCCATTGGGGTCGATTCCAATTGGCCGAACTAAGAAAAAAAAAATCCCCACAGACTTTAAAGGGACGTTGTACACTAGATTTTTCTTTGCATTAATTAATTTGTAGATGATCAATTTGTAAAGTCCACCTGGGAGTGTTTTTGTAACAATGTATAGTTTTGCTTATTTTCAGACTCCCCAGTGCCAGATGTATACGTGCGTTTACAGACTCCTGCTGCTCCTGTTTATGTTATCTGTCTTATCATATGCAGGGAAGGGTGAGTGTCTGCTCTTCTTGTTTTTCCAGCTTCTTTCACTGGGTGTCCCAGTCAACCTAATCAACAGAGCTAAACTGGGAGCTTCTTAGGAAGTTTTTAATAGGTTTTATACTGGATTTTTATATCAGTATCTGTGCATATTCTTCTTTATAGTAGTGTCTATTACATGCAGTTATATGAGAATTGGTGGACACTGCCCCTTTAATGGGGATTTTCTGTACAAAATCATTAGATACATTTTTCTAAAGGATTCAAATTTACCCCAGTGTTAGGAATCCTCTCGGAATTCTCTTTAAACCTTGATATGTAACGCCTTCTCTTCGGAATTAAAGGGACATGAAACCCAAGTTTGTTTCTGTCATGATTTTGAAAAAGCATGCATTTTTAACAACTTTCTAATTTTCTTCTATTATCTAATTTGCTTCATTCTATGTATATCCTTTCCTCAAAAGCATATCTAGATAGGCTCAGTAGCTGCTGATTGGTGGCTGCACATAAATGCCTTGTGTGATTGACTCACTCATGTGCATTGCTATTTCTTCAACAAGGATATCTAAAGAATGAAGCAAATTAGATAATAGAAGTAAATTGGAAAGTTGCTTAAAATTGTATTCTCTATCTAAATCATAAAAGAAAATTTTTGGGCTTAGTGCCCCTTTAATATATTTATAACAGCAAATCTATAGTTATGACATACAGCCATTTCTCCTGGTAACTCTTTAGAACCTTATTGCTGCCCTAACCTCTGCCCCTAGCTAACCACAGGCTTATTGCACCTACCCTATGTATTTTACAATCAATTCACAAATGCCTGCTTGCTAGGCTTATAGGAACTCAGGAGTGGGCATGTGTCTTTAGCACTCTATTGCAGCAGGGATACAACAATATTTCTAGCAATGTTATACATGGTTGCAAACACTGCTGCCACCGACCGCTAAAGACACATGCATGCTCTTAAAGGGATATTATAGTCAAACAAATTACATGCTCTAATCCGTCAGAGCATGTTATTTTAAGACTTTTTTTTTTAAGATTATTTTAAGACTAACCCCCCGCAAAGTGGTTAAACACACAGTAGAAATACAGTTTTGGACTCGCAGAGCACTGCTAGTCCTGAACGGAAAACGCTACTGATCAAATCAGAAGCACTATTTGCACACCTGAGTTGTGTGATTAGCAATGCTGATTGGATCCATGGATCCCGAGCAGCACTTCTACTGTGTGTTGAACTTCTTTGCAGGGGTTAAACACATAGCACTGCGGGTTGATAGTCTTAAAATAACTTGCTGTAATGAATAAGAGCATATACATTTTCGACTATAATGGCCCTCTAATTTCCAGTGAGTCGAGCTAGGCTACTCTTCAATAAAGGACAGCAGACAACAAAGCAAATTAGAAAGTTTGATCAAATTGCTCACTGCATTAGAATCATAAAAGTTTAATTCTGGCTTTACTATCCCTTTAACAAAATTTGTATTGCAGAGAGTATTGCAATAGTATGCTGGGGTTGTACAGTCGGAGCATATTATTGACTTCCATGTGCCTTTAAGCACTGCAGTCTTTTATTTGACGTCTTCTACTACCCGGCTAAATCCGAAATATCACTTTTCTTGGAAGCTTTTTTATTCCTTAGAAAGAGGATTACACTTCAGTAAGTGATTCTATCTGCCCACGGTGGCTCAGATCTAGTCAGTAATTGGGTTCCCAGCAGTTTTACCGTTGCGTACATAAGTCACTGCTCCAGGTGTAATGGAATTTGGGTGGTTATTAAAGCACTGTGTACGTGATGTTACTGCTCATGACAGCTCTAACCTAAGCAGCTCGCAGAAAAGCATGTGAGGCAGAAAAAATGCCTTTGAATTAAAGGGCACAGAACACTTTGAAATTGCAATATGAAAAGGTTTAATTATACACAATAACAAAAATATATTTTTATTTTTATTTTGTCCCCTCTTCATGTACTCGAATTCTTAAAATTGTGGGTTTTCTAATGCTAAAGGCTTTGCACACAGCAGACATCACAAGCCTAACTCTGCTACATATTTATGCCAATTATTGTTAGCAGAGGTGGTAAGATAAGATGTTGTAAAACAATGCAGGTTTTGCAAACAAAATGACAATGGCAAGCCTTGCCTATTTCAAGAACAAGTACAAATGGACTCCTCCAAATAAGGCAAGTAAGTGGTAGGGGAGCTTGGTTACTGAAAAAGCAACTGAAGAAAACAAGGTGTAAATGTATTCATAAATGATTACACTTAATGTGTTAATGTATTGCAATACTACAGAAAAGTATTATAATTACACAGAGTTTCAATTATCCTTAATGAAGAGCTCTACTTTAGGCAAAAATAATCCTAAATATATCCAGCTTTCCCACAGTGAAGTTTTGACCAATCTACGCCCCAGGGGACACAATTTAGTGATTGGCATTATATATGTATGTACGTATGTCTATGGTATTGAGCCAGCTGTTCGTTCCTGTGAGTGCACTTCTCTCTGTATGTATTTAGTCTTCCTATGTGAAAAAGGGGCAACCAGACGTGGACTCCTTGCTCAGTGTGCTTAGAGGAATATACACCTGACTGACGAGGCCCAATGAAGGCCGAAACGATCGTCTGGGGTTGCTGCGTTCCTTGTTCAGAGAGGAATTGCCTGGTATTTCGGCGCTGGATAGGCGGGATCAGACTGATATACTACAGGAAAGTTCTACTCTATACTACAGGAAAGTTCTACTCTGTGAAAAGCATTACTGGGCTAAAAAGTTGCACCCAGGTGGTAAATCGCCATAGAAAAAGCCAGTTGTTTGTTCCTGTGAGTGCACTTCTCTCTGTATATATTATTAATTGCATGGTATTGCAGTCCCTGCTTGAACCACAAAAAAAATATAAAATAATAATAAAAAAAAAATATATATATATATATATATATATATATATATATATATATATATATATATATATATATATATATATATATATATATATATATCATCAGCTAGTTCTATGGCGATTAACCACCCGGAAGCAGCCTCTTTTAGACCAGTGTGCTTTTCACAAAGGAAAACTTTCCTGAAGTATATCAGTCTGATC
The DNA here is from genome assembly GCF_027579735.1 of Bombina bombina. Classification (NCBI taxonomy): domain Eukaryota; kingdom Metazoa; phylum Chordata; class Amphibia; order Anura; family Bombinatoridae; genus Bombina; species Bombina bombina. The sequence continues at coordinate 1,333,852,363 of NC_069500.1, read as the reverse complement.
CTGCCAATTAAGGAAAGTCCAGCCCCGAAATACAAGGAAATTCTCCTCTGAACAAGGAACATGACAACCCCAGATGATCGTTTCGGCCTCCTACGGGCCTCGTCAGTGAGGTGCAGCAACATTCCTCTAAGCACACTGGGCAAGGAGTCCACGTCTGGTTTCCCCCATCACCCATAGGGAGATTTCCCCAGGGTCATATTAATTTGCATACAAAGAGAGAAGCGAACGAACAACAGCTCAACAGCTAGTTCTATTTCGATTTACCACCTGAAAGCAGTCTCTTTTAGACCAGTGTGCTCTCAGGAAGCTGCACTGTCACCAGAGTCACAGGCAGTTAACCCCAGGCAGGCCTGGGTGCAAGGCCCAAACAGGGAAAATTACAAAAAAATAATACATTAATATAGCACACTGAGGAAAACATCTTCAAGGTGTACGAGAATAAACGGATACGCTTCTACAAACGCTATATCGACGACATCATCATAGTGTGGCGGGGTACATTAGAAACATTTAGAGAATGGGTTGATAACCTGAACCGGAACAGGTGGCCAGGTCCAATTAAAGGAAGTCTCAAGCTATACTGAAGTAGACTTCTTGGACCTACGAATCTGCATGGATGGGTCCAAGTTGGGCACAACGCTATTTAAGAAGGACACGGATCGGAATAAACTCCTGCATGCTTCTAGTTACCAACCTAGATCACTTATAAAAGCCATCCCAAAGGCACAAATGCTAAGGGTGATCCGAAACAATACATCTGAAACCAAACGGGACATCCAATTGAAAGAAATGGAGGATAGATTCTATAATCGTGGATACAACAGCCAGATAATCAAAGAGGCCCGAACACAGCTACATACATCCCTGGCAGAGAGACTACCCGAAAAGAATGAACTTCATTACAGAGTACACCCCTAACACCCAAACACTAGGAGCTACACTGAAGGAGAAATGGGACATCATTGAATCGGATCCATCTTTGCCATATCGGGGGTATAGACCCCCCAGAATTGGATACAAGAGGGGACGAAACTTGAGAGACATCCTGGTGAGGACTGACCCAATTCACAGCTACAAGAAGGGATCCTACAAATGCCCTAGTTGCGTGACATGCAACTCTATGCTCCAATGCAGACAGTCCAGGCACCCTCACACTAATGTCAACTATAAGATCAAGTACTATCTCACTTGTACAACTAAATTCGTGATATACATGTTGAACTGCAGCTGTGGCCTATTTTATATAGGTAAAACCTCAGACGACATTAAGAAGAGGATGACAGACCACAGAAGTGCCATTCGGAGTGCTATCGATAAAGGGAAAAGTGATCAACCTGTAGCCAGACACTTCATGGAGAAAGGCTACTCCGTGGCGGACCTCAGATTCAAATTGATTGACCACGTTCCCCCTTTACCCCGGGGGGGAGATCGTGATACTCTTTTGGTTCGGAAAGAGGCCGAATGGATCTATAAGCTGGACACAGTGCACCAAAGAGGTTTAAACATGGGGATCGACTGGCATTGCTTCCTGTGAACAGACTAAGGTACCTCCCACTGACTACGGTATTTTACCTACTTAGTCATACACTCTTGTCAGTGGGACCCAAGGATTGTGATTAGTGACCCCAGAGAGATGTGACGATATTTTAGACTTTTTGTTCATACTTTCTGTTTTGTAACCTCTCACTGCCTGTACTCTCATAGTCTTTTTGTTCTATACTGAATGGTTTACTGGTTACAGTCTCATTTATGGGCTATGTATGGTCTTTGTGCTAGTATCTAGAGTTTGTGGCAGGCACTAGGACACTTGGTTATTGCTTATCTAGGGGTTGCCTTTGATATGATACGATACACTTGGTTTATTCCCATATTCACATACTACACATCTGATATATACGCTGCTCCCCGGATCTCTACACACGGCTCTATCTTCAGCCACTTAGCTAAACACCGGGTCAGTTTCAATATTATTAGAACCCCTGTCTGTCTGTGTCTCTTTACATCACGTAATATGCATGCATCACCCCTACTTGCGCTCCCCCCTTTAAATGTGTCCCATTAGTCAAGGCGGGTTTACTGTGTCCCCTCTCATAACTGGCTGTGCATATTTCTATGGTAGCATCGAAACCGATACACATAGGGGGATCGACTGGCATTGCTTCCTGTGAACAGACTAAGGTACCTCCCACTGACTACGGTATTTTACCTACTTAGTCATACACTCTTGTCAGTGGGACCCAAGGATTGTGATTAGTGACCCCAGAGAGATGTGACGATATTTTAGACTTTTTGTTCATACTTTCTGTTTTGTAACCTCTCACTGCCTGTACTCTCATAGTCTTTTTGTTCTATACTGAATGGTTTACTGGTTACAGTCTCATTTATGGGCTATGTATGGTCTTTGTGCTAGTATCTAGAGTTTGTGGCAGGCACTAGGACACTTGGTTATTGCTTATCTAGGGGTTGCCTTTGATATGATACGATACACTTGGTTTATTCCCATATTCACATACTACACATCTGATATATACGCTGCTCCCCGGATCTCTACACACGGCTCTATCTTCAGCCACTTAGCTAAACACCGGGTCAGTTTCAATATTATTAGAACCCCTGTCTGTCTGTGTCTCTTTACATCACGTAATATGCATGCATCACCCCTACTTGCGCTCCCCCCTTTAAATGTGTCCCATTAGTCAAGGCGGGTTTACTGTGTCCCCTCTCATAACTGGCTGTGCATATTTCTATGGTAGCATCGAAACCGATACACATAGGGGCTTGTCTTTCTGCACGAATCAAGGTAACCCAAGGAAATGACTGGGGAGGGACTTAGTAAGTTGATACGCATGCGCAGAAACTACACTGTGGCGCTGACACTTGCCGGCTACGGGGGCTTTGCTATTTCAAGCTTACATCTTCTATGGGTATATTCATACTAGTCACCACCATTACATGTTTATCACAGATTGCACAAAACTTGTGCTCTAATGTGAACGTTTATTGCATGGACATTGTGACTGATGTTTACCCGCTGTTGTTGTGCATTTACGCCATTCTGTCAAGTGCCTGTTCTATTTGGGGATCGCTTACAGCAGTGTTACAGAATGATTTACTAACTATTTGGGGGATTGTCTATACTGTACTGAATGCAGGAAAGCTTGGGCTACTTTGTTTCTATGCTCCTAACCCCGTGTAACATTGTTTTTGTAACATTGTTTTTATAACATACGGGCTCTGTTGGTTTATTTCATATACAGGCTGTGGTCTTGCTGTCCCTTTGCAGCCCTACACTATTCAATATGGACTTTGGACTATAGGTTATATACCTATGGCATACATCGTTACAGTCAAAATAATTGAGCATGGTCTCTTGTAATATGTGTTCCATCTGCATATTTGGATTGATTTATTAATGCCTGTGCAATTGTTAAATTAACTTCTGAGATTAATTGATTCTGTAGATATGTGGCACTAATTGGTTGCCTTGGCAACAATGTTTTGGCGTTTTTTTCACTGGGGGAAGGACTTATGTGTGTATAAATGTTTGGCTCACTTGTGCATTGTTGGTCTGAGCATTCCCCGAAACTTTACCGAATAAAGTAATTATTTGCTGTTAATATATTTAAAGGGACAGTACACTGTAAAATTGTTTTTCCATTAATGTATTTTAAATGACTAATTATACCACCTGCAGAGTATAAAATATTTGAGAAATTGCATTTTCCGGGTTGTGTATATGAAGTAGCTGGTTTTGTGCATTGAAACCACAGCCTATTACAATGGGTTGAACTTAAGGTAAGATCAGATCTCATTATGTTATAAACTTTGTGTAAACAGACTTGCTCCCTTATCTTATAATTGTCTGGAACACCATAGATCAATACAAAGAGAAAACAATGGAAAATTATCATTTTATTACTTAACTATCCTGCATCCCACTGAGAGTGTAACTTCTTCTGCTTGCTGTGTTTACTTGCTTGCTTGTCAATAGCACATACTCCAGTATCAAAACTTTCAGTATAGGTTGGGAAACCACAAGCTAAATCAGCTATTTAAATGCTGAAATAGGAGTAAAGGAGCTACTTGCAACCAATTTAATACACTCTAGCAGGTAAAAAGGATCATTGGGAATAATTTAAAGGGGAGAAAGTTTTTGGGTGAACTGTCCCTTTAAATTATATTTAAGGGAGAACAAACATTTAAAAACTAATAATATTATTATTCTACAAGAGGACACGCTGCATATTTACAAGCACATTCACTTACATTTCATGTCAATATGTTTCAAGTCATCTAAATATTTACATACTTCAAGATGAAATGCAAAAAAATACCTGTTCCTGCTTCAAAACCATACATGTGATTGCATCATTTCTTTAAATAACATCACAGTTTGTATTTCGTCATTTAAATCAGATTGCTTATAAAAATATGTTTTTGTTTTTCAAAAAAATGATGTGTTGTATAGAGCATTGTAGTTCATTTATATGTAACCTTGTAGATAATACTAGGTGGCAGTGTGCAATAGTGTAATAGAATTTTAAGGTATATATGCTCTGGTACAGGTAAAATGTTGTTGGTTAATGAAGGTGTATTTAAGGAGCACACACAGGTGTATCTGTATAGCATGATTAAGGGTTGTTAACCCGCAACGTTGCTTATAATATCTGTCTGACCCAGATGTTCCAATAAAGTTGTGAATATATCCTTGGTACTGTGGATTATTTTGGAATTTGGATGCTCAGATTAAGAATCAGAGTCATAAAACACATAGAAACATAGATATTGACGGCAGATAAGAGCCATAGGCCAAGCAAGTCTGCCCGACCTTACCTAACAGTATAAACTTATCTAGTTCGTAGGATAGCCCTATGCTTGTCCCATGTATTTTTAAAGTCCCCCACAGTGTTTGTTGCTACTACCTCTTGAGGAAGTTTATTCCATAAATCAATCACTCTTTCTGTAAAGAAGTGCTTCCTCAAATTACTCCTGAATCTACTACCCTTTAGCTTGAGCTCATGACCCCTTGTTCTTGAATTTTCCATTTTATGTAAAATACCCACAGCCTCAGTTTTACTAAACCCTTTAATGTACTTGAAAGTTGCTATCATATCACCTCTTTCCCTTCTCTCCTCTAAGCTATACATATTTAGGTCATTGAGCCTATCCTGGTAAGTTTTATTTTTTAGAACATGTACCATTTTGGTAGCCCTCCTTTGCACAGATTCAAGTTTGTTAATATCCTTCTGAAGATATGGCCTCCAGAACTGCACACAATACTCAAGATGAGGCCTAACTAATGATCTATAAAGTGGCATAAGAACCTTACTATTTCTGCTGCAAATACCTCTACCAATGCATCCAAGCATTCTGCTAGCCTTACTCGCTGCATTACTACATTGTTTACTAAGTTTTAAATCATCTGAAATAATAATTCCCAAGTCCTGTTCCTCATCAGTAAAGTGTCATTGAGTTTGTAATTAACATTTGGATTTTTCTTCCCTAAATGCATTATTTTACACTTTGCTGTGTTAAACTTTAGATCCCAGTCGTTTGTCCAATCCTCCAATTGTTGTATATCACTTCTCATTTTGTCTACTCCCCCTGGAACATCCACTCTGTTACAAATTTTTGTATCATCTGCAAAGAGACATACTTTCCCCTGTAGCCCTTTGCTGATGCTATGTAGATGCTTTTTCTGTCTGTGCAGTTTGTTAAAGGGACAGTCTAGTTCAGATAGGGCATATAATTTTAAACAACTTTCCAATTTACTTTTAGCATCAAATTTGCGTTGTTCTCTTGTTATTCTTTGTTGAAAGATAAACCTAGGTAGGATCATATGTTAATTTTAAAGCCCTTGAAGGCTGCCTCTGATCTCAGTGCATTTGACTGTTTTTCACAGTTAGACAAGGCTAGTTCATGCGTGCCATATATGCTCACAGTCAGTAGTGATTGGCTAAAATGCAAGTCAAAATTATTACAGAGGTAAAAAGAATATTCATATAACAGTGTTGGTTATGCAAAACTGGGGAATGGGTAATAAAGGGATTATCTATCTCTTTAAAGAATAGAAATGTCAAGTATACTGTCTCTTTAAGGCTGGTTTTCCCCCTTTGCTTACAATAGAGTTTGCAAGCAAACAGAAAGGGAACTTTAGTAACGTGTTTTGCTGCAAATTAGCACAAGCGCTTTTTTTTTTATATAGCAATCTCACACAATATGCTTACAATATGTCTGGCGAAGGCGTGAAAAATGCAAGCGTGTGATTTTCATGCAACAAATTATTCAGCTGTCAAAAGTCGTACACATCACTAGAGAATTTGTCACTTTGCTTGATTTTGAAATCTGAATTTCAAGTGTGTTTTGATGGAAATTGGCCTCTTTACTTGATTCTGAATAAGCACCAAAGACCTAATAAGACAAACGCTCTACTGCTCTGTATACTTCCCCTTGGTGCAGCGAGCATGCTGGGAACATAAGCTTACAACATAGTTCTAATATCCTCCATTTCTTCATTCACCTACCGCTTCCTTTACAGTTGCTTTGCAACATTTTAAGCTGCTATAGCAATCAGTGACAGACACCGACAGCAGCCTAACTGGCACTGGCTGGGTTTCAAACAGAGTTGAGGAGACATGAAATCCATTTTTTTTTATTATTCAGACATAGTATGGCATTTTAAATAACTTTTACAATTATTTCTATTATCTAATGTTAATCAACTTTCCATTTTACTTCTGTTATCAAATTTGCTTCATTCTCTTGGTATCCTTTGTTGAAACAGCAGCAATGCACTACTGGGAGGTAGCTGGACACATTTTGCTGTTCCCCAAAGAAACTGAAGTGTACCCTAGGGATAAACATAAGGGGCACTACATAAAACCATCATGTACACCTTTGCTACACTATCGTAGAACCAATAAAGCCGGCTTGCGTTCTCAGTGCCCAACTCACTGATCCGCGCCATAACAAATCTTCTTATGTCTTGTGACGCTAAACAAATACAAAAATGAAGATAAAGTACAATAATCGGTGAGCACACGCCATTGTGGTGCTAAAATACCTTTAAATTATATTGCAACCTGTGGTGAAAAAATGTATAATACACTATACATACTACCACGTAAATACAAATGTTTTCGCTTTCATGAGTCAGATAGAACATTTCATTTTTAACAAATTTTTAATTTACTTTTTTTATCAAACTTTCTGGGTTCTCGTGGTATCTTTTGTTGAAAAGCAGAGACATAAGCTTAGACGCGTGTCTGGAGCTCTATATGGCAGCAGTACTATTTCCTGCCATGCAGTGGCTCCATATGCCAACCTAGGCATCTCTTCAACAAAGAATATCATTAGAACAAAGCAAATCTTACAATAGAAGTAAATTGGAAACTGTTTTAAAAAAGATATGCTGTCTAAATCACAAAAAAGAAGATTTTGGGTTTCATTTCCATTTTTAATGAGCGATTAATTGCACCCACCACTTATTATCCAGTGTGAAAGGCTTTTTTTCCCCATCTATTTTGTAGGCAAAACAAGTTGGCTTTAAAAATGATATTAAACCACAAGTGAAAATACATTTTCGGCAAGTCTTTTCTTTATTTATTAATTGTATTCAATTTTTTTTTTTTTTAAAAAAGGTGAACACCAGCAGTCAACATAGGTATAAGCTGCATAACATACAATCGATGGCAAATGTTTATGCAAATTATTACAATCATTGTTAGAGAAGGTCATTTTAGCATTAGCATCCCTGCAAGTCTATATGTTCAACAACTACAAAAAGGTAACGCCCTGGAGATGCAGAGAACTGCTGGTACCAAGTATAAACAATTGGTTACCCAATCAGCATCGACAGTCGCAAGACCCAGCTGCGTGACTGCCCTTGCTGATTGGCTCATTGGTTGTATTCACAGAAAACTCAACAGTTTTCTATGAATCTCAATAGGTACTTTAAGTATGTGTTTAACCCCCTTAGAGTATGTCATTTTAGCGTTAGCAACCATGTAAGTAACATATTTGAGCATGTTATTTTTCTACTATAATGGCCCTTTAATGCGTTTGTAATCTGATAACTGTAATTATATTTTGATTTAACAATGTAAATAAAGTTAGCAAAATAAATAAAGAATTAATATATTTAGATTGTCAAAGCTGCTTGATTTTAAAATAAAAAGGTAAATAAAGCAAAGTTTTATATATTTCTAAACCTCTTGACATTTTACACCAAGCTAAGCACAGCCCACTTTGCTCACATCCCCTGTTCAAACCATTTAATGCCAGTATCTATGAGTGATTAGCTTCCGACCACAGAGCTTGGTTGCTAATTTCACCATAACTGCTGTGTGTTTCAGCCCTTCATCTGCTTACAAGCAAAGAGATATCCTGTCTCCTTGGAAGACCTACAATATAACAATCAATGATTCATGAAGAGTCATTTTTATCCCAAGGTTCTCGAGCATAAAAACGTGGCTCTTCTAATTTGCTATTCAGCCAATAAATTATTTTCTGTAACCTACAAGTCACCAGCTCCCTGTCTAGTCCCTCGCCCAGCAAAAAAGACAAAAACACAGTTCCAATTGGATAACAGGCAGAGAACAAATGCCCAGACCTGTGTAGAAATGTTTTGTCAAAATAAATCACTTTATATAGACAAATGGCTTTATAAAGAATTTGCATCACCCAATAATGTTTTAGAAAATACAATTTGAGATGTGGAGAGCAAAATGTAACTCTGAAAATTATAAAAAAACAAATTATGCTTAGCTGATAATTTCCTTTTCTTCTGATGGAAAGAGTCCACGGTTGCATTCATTACTTTTGGGAAATAAGAACCTGGCCACCAGGAGGAGGCAAAGACAACCCAGCCAAAGGCTTAAATATTCCTCCCACTCCCCTCAGACCCCAGTCATTCTGCCGAGGAACAAAAAAACAGTAGAAGAAATATCAGGGTGAAAGGTGCCAGAAGATAATAAGAACGCCCCACATAAAATTACGGGTGGGGAGCTGTGGACTCTTTCCATCAGAAGAAAAGGAAATTATTAGGTAAGCATAATTTATGTTTTTCTTCTTAAATGGAAAGAGTCCACAGCTGTATTCATTACTTTTGGGAAAACAATACCCAAGCTATAGAGGACACTGAATGCCAAGACGGGAGGGTACAATAGACGGCCCATACTGAGGGCACCAAGCCTGAACCTCTACCCGATAAAAAACCTGCTTCGTCCGAAGCCGAGAAAACTTTAAGAGGAAAAGCAACAACTGTCCTCAAGGCCTTAAGTCACCAGCTAATGGGAAGAGAAATTCCGAACACAGATGTCCTAGAAAAGGACCCCCCTACAAGCAGCTTGCTAAGCCGAGGCACAGCCAACCTATTCACCTGCAGAGCAGGGAATCCACAGGAACACTGGCAAGCTGATCAGGGGAATGCCACCCTAAGGCACACCAGAACTTGGACATCCAACGCCAGCAGCTGGGTATGAACCAACCACCCTTGAGGCTCAAACCACACGGCTAACCACCAGATGACATGTGCCACCCTGAGTAAAAAATACTCCGAAATCCTTGCCAACCATGACCAGGTTAGGTAGATGGAGCAAGGACATAGCCCCGACCAGATTCAAGATTCCAAAACCACCCAAACTGGGTCAGGAAAAAGGACAAGCAAAGCTTCAGCAACCGGAAGTCTCAGAGAGAAAAACAGGTCAAGGTACCCAATAGTTCAGGCAAACCTTGCCCTAGAACTAAACACCCCAACTGGTCAAAAAACCAGATGCAAGGGTATCCAGAAATCCAGATAGCGAGATAACTTGAAAGCCCCGACCAAAGGAAAGAACCACCCCTAGTCCAACGCTCCAAGGAGCAAGGCTAGAAGTCATATGACGATACCTAGCAGAGCCTCAGGACGACCAAGGGATAACTCAAGGTACAAAATAATCCTACTAACAGGGCTAGTCTCCCTAACACCTCCACACAAGCAGAGGACAGAAGGAAGAGAAGGCACTAAGCCTACCCAGCTCCGGAAAACCTTGAGATAAACAAAGTCCCCACAGGGAACAACCATCACCCGGAAACACAGATCCTTAAAAGGAGATCCTCACCCAGAGACACTGGAAGAAGACCCAAAGGCCTCTTGTAACTCAGTCAAGAGCTGCAGCTAGATACCTAGAAACAGCTTACGTGTACACCTGCAAGGTGTCAAGAGCTGCAACAGGTTTCAAACTGCAAACCCTCCGCATGCTAGACAGCTATCTATACAAGCTGTTGGATCAAGCCCAAAAGGACAAATCCAGAGGCCTAAAAAGAAGGCCAAACCACTCAACTGCGGTAAGGGGCATTAAGCCCTTCAAAGATCTGGAAAAATCAGATGTCAGAGTGACGCAGCGGAATAACTCCCCTGCCCGGTCATCTATGACTGAAGGCTATAAGGACTGAAACAATTCTTCCCACCTCACGGACCCACAGGTCCTCTCGAATGCTTAGTTAAACATAAAAAACAATGATAACCTGAGCACTCAGCGCTTCTACCGAAACAGCTGAGCAGAACAGCGCCACGTGTCTGAACAGCCGCAAAACCGAACGAACCGACAGGACCAGCCTGCACCTAGGGTCCCAACTGGCAGGCTGCGTAAATTTTTCCTCGTAGGGGAAAAAACAGAAAACAGACAGTTTTAACAGAGGACTAATATGTCCAACAACTTCAAAAGAAGTAAAAAGAGTATCAATCCCAGAAAATTCCCGAAGGAAACAAAAAACAAATAAAAGACATCCCATCGGACATAAATAAAATATAAGGCAACCCGGAGGTTAACGCGCAAAAAGACATAGGCCTACCCGCAGGACCAGCCAAACGGAGCCCTATCACACAAAACTGGGAAAGATTTTTTAACAAATGACAATCAGGAGATTACTTCATCCCCACATGTCTAATGCGGTGCACCATTCAAATTATCAGACTGAAAATCCCCGTATCTGGCAACGATAGGGTCATTCAATAACTGAAAAACATGTCTGAGCAACACGCGAAGGCGCGCAATCCTGTAACGGAAGGCACAACACTCAGGGACAGATAGCCCCGCGGGAAACTGTAGAGGCCCTCCCCAAGGCGGAAGACCCGGGACAATAGGGCACGAAGCACATTCTCAAATAAACGTCTGGACTCTGCAGACGAACAATCACCAACATTATGTGGAAGCGAAAACGTGCTTGCAACCTCCGGGGGAAATACGCCACCTCGCATGGAGGAACCATAAACTGGGTTACCCGTATGTGCAGAAGTATGATTTGGTAGGGAACTCGCCTCTCAAAGGACAGGACCCCCAGAGGCGGGTGGCTCAGCAGTCCCTGGATTCCCCGAGCCCGAGGAACCAGGTGCTCTAAAATGGCATACGGAACAAAACTACTCCGGATTCATCACCGGGCACAGAATTTGAATCTGAAATCAAAATAGTCTCTGTATCAGAATCCTCTGTAACTGAATCTGAAATTAACACAGTCTCAGCATCAGAATCCTCCATAACTGGATAGAGGATATTTAAATATGGACTAAAGTAGTGAAAAACTAAAACGGCACCTGACACCCCCAATGGGTGGGGCCTCACCACCTCCTATGACCAGACCCCTGCGGACTAGAAAATATGTTTTGCCACGCGGTCGGGAATGCGAAAATGGAACAACGGAACAGAGCCACGCCCGAACACAAGGTGAACCGTATAGTCCAAACAAGCGCGCCCAGCCAAAAGGCTGTGTCACTTCCAAAGGCCTCAATGTTCCAACCATGAGCCCTGTAAACATTGCACATAAGCAGGTTGAATCACATAACAAACATGATTATAACCCCCCCCCCCTGTTCAATAACCCCCCTCAGGAGATATTAAACCTCGATTCCAAGATACTAACAGAGACTCACTGAGACCTTAAAAGTTAGACCAGCAAGGGGGTAGCCTCTCCTCGGGAAACATTCACATTACAGTACATTGCGAATACAGTAACATTAAACAATCTACCTGGAATCTACGCCGTGGAACAGGAACACGGCCCTTCAAGTGTGATGGATAGTAGCATCGCCTCCGCCATAGACTTGCGAGAAGAAAGCAGGCAGCGAAGTGAAGTTGGACAACGGCGATTGCTTGAGGAGCTGTTAATATGAGTCGGGATGGTTTTTCAGAAAGAAACTCCCTGTATCTCCGGACTGTAACTTTCATCCAAGCCCTCACTGAAAGACTGACAGGACTACTTAAAACTCCTGTCCCATGCCGAAGAGTACTATTCTCCATAAGAGACAAAAACAAAAATTAAAAATTCTGACACTTCTCTGCCAACCTCCTGGGACGAAAGGCAAAGAATAACTGGGGGATGAGGGGAGTGGGAGGAGTATTTAAGCCTTTGGCTGGGTTGTCTATGCCTCCTCCTGGTGGCCAGGTTCTTATTTCCCGAAAGTAATGAATGCAGCAGTGGACTCTTTCCATTTAAGAAAAAAACAACATTGTACACAGCAAGCATTTATATTATTGCCAATTCTTGTCACTTTCTTGACAGCAGGATAGAAACGCAAATCTAAAAATGCAACCACAAAAACCATGATCCTTTGCTCTATGTGAGCTCAATTTTCACTGAGGTATTTCATAAGGGAGACCAGGTCTCCATTTAGAGACCGCTTTGTATACATTTAATAATCATCTAGAGGGGCAAGCAATGGTATCCCCTCCCTCTATAGAAATATCTCATGCGCTTCTTGAAGTGCAGAGCCTCAATCTACCTTTGAAATGTCTCTAATAGCGCAGCCAATCACCATTTTTGTTGGAATGCCCTACATGATAAAAGAGAAAACTAACACTAAATGAATGCTGACATAACTATGCATTCAAAGATTAGCCTGAGGACAATATGAAGATATACTTTTTTATTATATTAGTTGCTTAAATATTAAATAGGTGTAAAAAAGTTTTAAGTCCATAATGCAATAGATGCAGCCATGTTATTCCCTCTGTTAAGATCAATTAGCGGCAGCTATAGATGAGCCACAGAATGTCTGTGTAGAATCTGCCAGTGTTAGGCTTGGGAAGTCTGGAGTAGGCATGGGCTTTGTTAGCATCTGAATGTGGAAGGAGGAGACTGCTCGCGTCCTTCGGCTCTTTTCAGAGACCGATTTCTTCTTGTAAAAGTGCAACATACTTAAGATCTGGATTTGCACATATCTTAGCATGTTGAACTTTCACAAGAAGAAATCTGGCTCTGTAAAGAGCTGAAGGACGTGCATGGCCGCCTTCTTTCCCATTTGCATGCTAATGAAGCATCCGATTGCCCATGACTAGGGAACGGGAAACCCCACGATCTTAAGAGATAGATTACAGAAAAAGGGAATATCAAATAACGAAAGTATGTTACAAACCTTTTAATTTTTTCCCTACGCATAATTAAATGTCTTTTATTCCCCTTTAAAGTGACGGTACTCTTTGCCCCTACAAGTGTTGCAGGGGCTAAATGTTAACAGCTAAGAAGAACTGTTAATAGCCATAGGCCAACATACTGAAGTTCTGCATGAGACCGTTCCCACAAATCATAGGCAAACCAGAAGGAAACCACAACAGACAGCAGAGCTGAGGATCTGAAAACCACTATGTCAATGTATCTTATGCACAGCACCGCACTCAATGAAAATGTATTTATAAATTAACCTTTGCAAGCAGGTTAATATTCACTAGAACAGTAGTTGGCCATATCATATTGGAATATATACTCCATATATAATTCTATTAATGAGAAATGCCAAAAAAGGAGTAATTTGAGGCCACATTACCTTGTTTTACCTTTTCTGCTGAGGCCATTTAGGGGCAGATATAAAAGAGCAACGAAAGTGAACAGTCAATGACTGTGTAGAACATGGCTTAAACCCAAGTATAAGGGAGCCTCTTGCACCAAAAAATTAGGCCCTGGTGTCCTGGATTAAGAGTCTCAAGACACCTACTAGCCACACCTAAAATTTAGCTTGGTGAGGCTATATCTTTTCTAGGCCTCTCAGCTGTGAAATACAAATCCATCCTTTATTCTGTTATAAAATAACTTATGTGTATATTTTATGTATATGTGCATGTGTATATGTATGCATACAGGGAGTGCAGAATTATTAGGCAAGTTGTATTTTTGAGGATTAATTTTATTATTGAACAACAACCATGTTCTCAATGAACCCAAAAAACTCATTAATATCAAAGCTGAATAGTTTTGGAAGTAGTTTTTAGTTTGTTTTTAGTTATAGCTATTTTAGGGGGATATCTGTGTGTGCAGGTGACTATTACTGTGCATAATTATTAGGCAACTTAACAAAAAACAAATATATACCCATTTCAATTTCTGACATTCAAAAACAAAACAAAAACAAATCAGTGACCAATATAGCCACCTTTCTTTGCAAGGACACTCAAAAGCCTGCCATCCATGGATTCTGTCAGTGTTTTGATCTGTTCACCATCAACATTGCGTGCAGCAGCAACCACAGCCTCCCAGACACTGTTCAGAGAGGTGTACTGTTTTCCCTCCTTGTAAATCTCACATTTGATGATGAACCACAGGTTCTCAATGGGGTTCAGATCAGGTGAACAAGGAGGCCATGTCATTAGATTTTCTTCTTTTATACCCTTTCTTGCCTGCCAAGCTGTGGAGTACTTGGACGCGTGTGATGGAGCATTGTCCTGCATGAAAATCATGTTTTTCTTGAAGGATGCAGACTTCTTCCTGTACCACTGCTTGAAGAAGGTGTCTTCCAGAAACTGGCAGTAGGACTGGGAGTTGAGCTTGACTCCATCCTCAACCTGAAAAGGCCCCACAAGCTCATCTTTGATGATACCAGCCCAAACCAGTACTCCACCTCCACCTTGCTGGCGTCTGAGTCGGACTGGAGCTCTCTGCCCTTTACCAATCTAGCCACGGGCCCATCCATCTGGCCCATCAAGACTCACTCTCATTTCATCAGTCCATAAAACCTTAGAAAAATCAGTCTTGAGATATTTCTTGGCCCAGTCTTGACGTTTCAGCTTGTGTGTCTTGTTCAGTGGTGGTCGTCTTTCAGCCTTTCATACCTTGGCCATGTCTCTGAGTATTGCACACCTTGTGCTTTTGGGCACTCCAGTGATGTTGCAGCTCTGAAATATGGCCAAACTAGTGGCAAGTGGCATCTTGGCAGCTGCGCGCTTCACTTTTCTTAGTTCATGGGCAGTTATTTTGCGCCTTGGTTTTTCCACACGCTTCTTGCGACACTGTTGACTATTTTGAATGAAACGCTTGATTGTTCGATGATCACGCTTCAGAAGCTTTGCAATTTTAAGAGTGCTGCATCACTCTGCAAGATATCTCACTATTTTTGACTTTTCTGAGCCTGTCAAGTCCTTCTTTTGACCCATTTTGCCAAAGGAAAGGAAGTTGCCTAATAATTATGCATACCTGATATAGGGTGTTGATGTCATTAGACCACACCCCTTCTCATTACAGAGATGCACATCACCTAATATGCTTAATTGGTAGTAGGCTTTCGAGCCTATACAGCTTGGAGTAAGACAACATGCATAAAGAGGATGATGTGGTCAAAATACTCATTTGCCTAATAATTCTGCACTCCCTGTATATACACACACACAAACGTGTGCATATACATATTTGTCTATGAATATACTATATTTCTTATTTTATATTATGGTGTTATTTTATCTCATAAAGATTGCCAAAAGTTTAATTGCTCCTAAATTTATGGGCAGGCTCCTAGATTTTCAACAAATTTGTCAAGCCCTGTTAGAATATAGCGGAGTTAAGCTTATAAAGCCTAGAGAATTAAATTACAGCAAAATTAGGCAAATTAAATAATGAATGTATAATGCAAAGTTGTATTACTGTATGTAAACAAACCTAGTATATTGCAATCATTAAAGTGATTAATGTGAAGGTGAAGTTTTCTTGATTTGAAGACATAAATTCATACATTATTAATAGAATAAGCTGTTCGCTAAGTTTATTTTAATATTTTTTTTATCAATTTTGATATTTTTTATACATAGATATCTGCCTACCCACCCCTACTTCCTCACTTTCTATGCTGTGACGTATAGAGCGGTCCCACCTGCTCTATACGCATCTCCAAAGCTTGTACATGACAATCGTAACTATTGCACATGCACGAATTGCCGATTTTTACAGCTACAGCGACGTCCGTAACAAACAGTGTGACGTATGTGGCTAGTCATACTTCAATCTATTATGCATGCACGAAATGGGAGCGCACGGGGAGTACAATATGGAGAATGAGATACTTTAAAAAGGATGCGAGTGCTGTAGATCGACAGCCGCCTTACAGCCAGAATTTCAATTGGATGTAATGAGAATGTGATAATGCAATAAAAAAAAATATGGGTTATTCAATGGCATAGAACAGCAAATACTCCACAATGGGTTCAACTAGAAACAGATATCATGGATATAGGAAGATTATATAGACTACTATGGGCAGATAAACAAAATAGACCCCACTCTATAAGACAGTACGTAGCAATACAGCATACCATCCTTTTATGGGATAAACTAACCAAGACTTTTCCATTAATCAATAGTCGGTCTAAGGCAACACCCCTAATACCCATCAACTCAATGACAAACTCACAACTACAGGGAAAGTGGGAAAACAAGGGCCTATATATCGCATTGCAGACAATTTGGGACATAACAAGATACTAACTTTCAAACAATATGAAGAGTTGTGGGACCCGGATAGAAATCTTTGGCTTCATTATTTGCAACTCAAATCCAGGGTACAGGAGATATTAAGAAACACAACGAGAACAAATAACACTATTTATGAGTCATTATGCTTAACAAAAGAATATAAGAAGGGCATAATTACCTTATTATACCCAATCTTTAATATCAAGGAGAGGGGGAAAAAAATAGCACCATGATAAAATGGGAAAAAGATCTAGGTAGATCTTGGTCAATAGAAACCTGGACTGAAAACATCCAGAGAGGCATTAAATTCTCCCCCAACGCAGCATTAAAAGAAAACTTCCTAAAAGTACTACATAGGTGGTATATCTACCCTACTATATTGGCCAAGGCAGAGGATAGCGAACATCACCATTGCTACAGAGGATGAAATCAAATAGGTACTTATTTACATATGTGGTGGCATTGTGACAGGTCAAGCAGGTGTGGGATCATGTTTCGACCTATTTAAGTGCAATACTAGAAGCAGATATAGCCCTTTCCCCAGAGCAGGATTTAATACATTTCCCTCTAGAAGGACCTCTAAAGAGGCACTCCAAATTAGTTAATATGATTTGTACTGTCACGCGATTGTGTATAGCTAAATTTTGGAAAACTGATATCCCCTCCTTTGATTATATCGAAAAGAGAATAGAATACCACTATAATATGTCAAGTGCTACGGCAGAACTATTAAACACTAAAGATCGCTTTATTGATCTCTGGGAACCATACACTATGTATATTGAATGGGTAAGGCGGATTAGACAGAACTCCAAAAAGAAGGAAAGGATTGGAGGAGATATAATGTGAGAATTGAAACCTATTGTACGTGGTTGGATGTTATAATGCATATCTGATATATTGAGAAACACTATTCGGAGTAAAATCCCGACATTTGTATTTTGCCCATGACACTAGTACAGACTGAACTTGTTTTGTTTATAATTTGATTTGTATTAAGATGTTTTAATATGAAAACTCAATAAAAATTATTTAAAAAAAAAAAAACATAATTTATGCTTACCTGATAAATTTATTTATCTTGTAGTGTATCCAGTCCACGGATCATCCATTACTTGTGGGATATTCTCCTTCCCAACAGGAAGTTCCAAGAGGATCACCCACAGCAGAGCTGCTATATAGCTCCTCCCCTAACTGTCAAATCCAGTCATTCGACCGAAAACAGAGAAAGGAGAAACCATAGGGTGCAGTGGTGACTGTAGTTAAATTAAAATTTAGACCTGCCTTAAAAGGACAGGGCGGGCCGTGGACTGGATACACTACAAGAGAAATAAATTTATCAGGTAAGCATAAATTATGTTTTCTCTTGTTAAATGTATCCAGTCCACGGATCATCCATTACTTGTGGGATACCAATACCAAAGCTAAAGTACACGGATGATGGGAGGGACAAGGCAGGATTAAGCGGAAGGAACCACTGCCTGAAGAACCTTTCTCCCAAACACAGCTTCCGAAGAAGCAAAAGTATCAAATTTGTAAAATTTTGAAAAAGTGTGAAGCGAAGACCAAGTCGCAGCCTTGCAAATCTGTTCAACAGAGGCCTCATTTTTGAAGGCCCAGGTGGAAGCCACAGCTCTAGTAGAATGAGCTGTAATCCTTTCAGGGGGCTGCTGTCCAGCAGTCTCATAGGCTAGGCGTATTACGCTCCGAAGCCAAAAGGAAAGAGAGGTTGCCGAAGCTTTTTGACCTCTCCTCTGTCCAGAGTAAACGACAGACAGGGAAGATGTTTGACGAAAATCTTTAGTAGCTTGTAAGTAAAACTTCAAGGCACGGACTACGTCCACATTATGTAAAAGACGTTCCTTCTTTGAAGAAGGATTAGGGCACAACGATGGAACAACAATCTCTTGATTGATATTCTTGTTAGAAACCACCTTAGGTAAAAACCCAGGTTTGGTACGCAGAACTACCTTATCTGCATGAAAAATCACATAAGGAGAATCACATTGTAAGGCAGATAGCTCAGAGACTCTCCGAGCCGAGGAAATAGCCATCAAAAACAGAACTTTCCAAGATAAAAGTTTAATATCAATGGAATGAAGGGGTTCAAACGGAACTCCTTGAAGAACCTTAAGAACCAAGTTTAAGCTCCACGGGGGAGCAACAGGTTTAAACACAGGCTTAATTCTAACCAAAGCCTGGCAAAATGCCTGGACGTCTGGAACCTCTGCCAGACGCTTGTGCAAAAGAATAGACAGAGCAGAAATCTGTCCCTTTAAGGAACTAGCTGATAATCCTTTGTCCAAGCCCTCTTGGAGAAAAGACAATATTCTAAGAATCCTAACCTTACTCCATGAGTAATTCTTGGATTCACACCAATAAAGATATTTACTCCATATCTTGTGGTAGATTTTCCTGGTAACAGGCTTTCGTGCCTGTATTAAAGTATCAATGACTGACTCGGAGAAGCCACGCCTTGATAGAATCAAGCGTTCAATCTCCATGCAGTCAGTCTCAGAGAAATTAGATTTGGATGATTGAAAGGACCTTGTATCAGAAGGTCCTGTCTTAGAGGCAGAGTCCATGGTGGAAAGGATGACATGTCCACTAGGTCTGCATACCAAGTCCTGCGTGGCCACGCAGGTGCTATCAGAATCACCAATGCTCTCTCCTGTTTGATTTTGGCAATCAGTCGAGGGTGCAGAGGAAACGGTGGAAACACATAAGCTAGGTTGAAGAACCAAGGCGCTGCTAGAGCATCTATCAGCGTCGCTTCTGGGTCCCTGGACCTGGATCCGTAACAAGGAAGCTTGGCATTCTGGCGAGACGCCATGAGATCCAACTCTGGATTGCCCCAACGATGAATCAATTGAGCAAACACCTCCGGATGGAGTTCCCACTCCCCCGGATGGAAAGTCTGACGACTTAGAAAATCCGCCTCCCAGTTCTCCACACCTGGGATATGGATTGCTGACAGGTGGCAAGAGTGGTACTCTGCCCAGCGAATTATTTTTGAGACTTCTACCATCGCTAGGGAACTCCTGGTTCCCCCTTGATGGTTGATGTAAGCCACAGTCGTGATGTTGTCCGACTGAAATCTGATGAACCTCAGTGTTGCTAACTGAGGCCAAGCCAGAAGAGCATTGAATATCGCTCTTAACTCCAGAATATTTATTGGAAGGAGTTTCTCCTCCTGAGTCCACGATCCCTGTGCCTTCAGGGAATTCCAGACTGCACCCCAACCTAGAAGGCTGGCATCTGTTGTTACAATTGTCCAATCTGGCCTGCGAAAGGTCATACCCTTGGACAGGTGTACCCGAGACAACCACCAGAGAAGAGAATCTCTGGTCTCTTGATCCAGATTTAGCAGAGGGGACAAATCTGTGTAATCCCCATTCCACTGACTCAGCATGCATAATTGCAGCAGTCTGAGATGAAGGCGCGCAAATGGCACTATGTCCATTGCCGCTACCATTAAGCCGATTACCTCCATACACTGAGCTACCGAAGGGCGCGGTATGGAGTGAAGAACACGGCAAGCATTCAGAAGTTTTGATAACCTGGACTCCGTCAGGTAAATTTTCATTTCTACAGAATCTATAAGAGTCCCTAAGAAGGAGACTCTTGTGAGTGGGGATAGAGAACTCTTTTCCTCGTTCACTTTCCACCCGTGCGACCTCAGAAATGCCAGAACTATCTCTGTATGAGACTTGGCAACTTGAAAGCTTGACGCCTGTATCAGGATGTCGTCTAGATACGGAGCTACCGCTATGCCTCGCAGTCTTAGAACCGCCAGAAGTGAGCCCAGAACCTTTGTAAAGATTCTCGGGGCTGTAGCCAACCCGAAGGGAAGAGCTACAAATTGGTAATGCCTGTCTAGAAAGGCAAACCTTAGAAACCGATGATGATCCTTGTGAATCGGTATGTGAAGGTAGGCATCCTTTAAGTCCACTGTGGTCATGTACTGACCTTCTTGGATCATGGGTAGGATGGTCCGAATAGCTTCCATTTTGAAAGATGGAACTCTGAGGCATTTGTTTAAGATCTTTAGATCCAAGATTGGTCTGAAGGTTCCCTCTTTTTTGGGAACCACAAACAGATTTGACTAAAAACCCTGTCCTTGTTCCGTCCGCGGACTGGATGGATCACTCCCATAACTAGGAGGTCTTGCACACAGCGTAGGAATGCCTCTTTCTTTATCTGATTTGCAGATAGCCTTGAAAGATGAAATCTCCCTTGTGGAGGGGAAGCTTTGAAGTCCAGAAGATATCCCTGAGATATGATCTCCAACGCCCAGGGATCCTGAACATCTCTTGCCCACGCCTGGGCGAAGAGAGAAAGTCTGCCCCCTACTAGATCCGTCACCGGATAGGGGGCCGTTCCTTCATGATGTCTTAGAGGCAGCAGCAGGCTTTCTGGCCTGCTTGCCTTTGTTCCAGGACTGGTTAGGTTTCCAGGCCTGCTTAGATTGAGCAAAAGTTCCCTCTTGTTTTGAAGCGGAGGAAGTTGATGCTGCACCTGCCTTGAAATTTCGAAAGGCACAAAAATTAGACTGTTTGGCCTTTGCTTTGGCCCTGTCCTGAGGAAGGGTGTGACCCTTACCTCCAGTAATGTCAGCAATAATTTCCTTCAAACCAGGCCCGAATAAGGTCTGCCCCTTGAAAGGAATGTTGAGTAATTTAGACTTCGAAGTCACGCCAGCTGACCAGGATTTAAGCCATAGCGCCCTACGCGCCTGGATGGCGAATCCGGAATTCTTAGCCGTTAGTTTAGTCAAATGAACAATGGCATCAGAAACAAATGAGTTAGTTAGCTGAAGAGTTCTAAGCTTGTCAATAATTTCAGTCAATGGAGCTGTATGGATGGCCTCTTCCAGGGCCTCAAACCAGAATGCCGCCGCGGCCGTGACAGGCGCAATGCATGAAAGGGGCTGTAAAATAAAACCTTGTTGAATAAACATTTTCTTAAGGTAACCCTCCAATTTTTTATCCATTGGATCTGAAAAAGCACAACTGTCCTCAACCGGGATAGTGGTACGCTTTGCTAAAGTAGAAACTGCTCCCTCCACCTTAGGGACCGTCTGCCATAAGTCCCGTGTAGTGGCGTCTATTGGAAACATTTTTCTAAATATAGGAGGTGGGGAAAAGGGCACACCCGGTCTATCCCACTCCTTGCTAATAATTTCTGTAAGCCTTTTAGGTATAGGAAAAACATCAGTACACACCGGTACCGCATAGTATTTATCCAGCCTACACAATTTCTCTGGTACTGCAACTGTGTTACAGTCATTCAGAGCAGCTAATACCTCCCCAAGCAACACACGGAGGTTCTCAAGCTTAAATTTAAAATTAGAAATCTCTGAATCAGGTTTCCCCGAATCAGAGATGTCACCCACAGACTGAAGCTCTCCGTCCTCATGATCTGCATATTGTGACGCAGTATCAGACATGGCCCTTACAGCATCTGCGCGCTCTGTATTTCTCCTAACCCCAGAGCAATCGCGCTTGCCTCTTAATTCAGGCAACCTGGATAATACCTCTGACAGGGTATTATTCATGATTGCAGCCATGTCCTGCAAGGTAATCGCTATGGGCGTCCCTGATGTAATTGGCGCCATATTAGCGTGCATCCACTGAGCGGGAGGCGAAGGGTCTGACACGTGGGGAGAGTTAGTCGGCATAACTTCCCCCTCGTCAGAATCTTCTGGTGATATTTCTTTTATAGTTAAAGACTGATCTTTACTGTTTAAGGTGAAATCAATACATTTAGTACACATTCTCCTATGGGGCTCCACCATGGCTTTCAAACATAATGAACAAGTAGTTTCCTCTATGTCAGACATGTTTAAACAGACTAGCAATGAGACTAGCAAGCTTGGAAAACACTTTAAACAAGTTTACAAGCAATATAAAAAACGTTACTGCACCTTTAAGAAACACAAATTTTGTCAAAATTTGAAATAACAGTGAAAAAAGGCAGTTACACTAACAAAATTTTTACAGTGTATGTAACAAGTTAGCAGAGCATTGCACCCACTTGCAAATGGATGATTAACCCCTTAATACCCAAAACTGAATAATAAAAGACAAAAACGTTTTTTTTTGTTTTGTTTTTTATTTTCGTTTTTTTTTTTTCAAACAGTCACAACAACTGCCACAGCTCTACTGTGGCTTTTTACCTCCCTCAAAAACGACTTTGAAGCCTTTTGAGCCCTCCAGAGAAGTCCTGGAACATGCAGGAAGAAGCTGGATGTCTCTGTCAGTATTTTTATCTGCACAGAAAAGCACTAAAAAAGGCCCCTCCCACTCATATTACAACAGTGGAAAGCCTAAGGAAACTGTTTCTAGGCAGAATTCAAGCCAGCCATGTGGAAAAAAACTAGGCCCCAATAAGTTTTATCACCAAATACATATAAAAACGATTAAACATGCCAGCAAACGTTTTATATTACATTTTTATAAGAGTATGTATCTCTATTAATAAGCCTCATACCAGTCGCTATCACTGCATTTAAGGCTTTACTTACATTAGTTCGGTATCAGCAGCATTTTCTAGCAAATTCCATCCCTAGAAAAATATTAACTGCACATACCTTATTGCAGGAAAACCTGCACGCCATTCCCTCTCTGAAGTTACCTCACTCCTCAGAATATGTGAGACCAGCCATGGATCTTAGTTACTTCTGCTAAGATCATAGAAAACGCAGGCAGATTCTTCTTCTAAATACTGCCTGAGATAAACAGTACACTCCGGCACCATTTAAAAATAACAAACTTTTGATTGAAGAATAAACTAAGAATAAAACACCACACTACTCTTACGACCTCCATCTTGGTTGAGGCTTGCAAAAGAATGACTGGATATGACAGTTAGGGGAGGAGCTATATAGCAGCTCTGCTGTGGGTGATCCTCTTGCAACTTCCTGTTGGGAAGGAGAATATCCCACAAGTAATGGATGATCCGTGGACTGGATACACCTTACAAGAGAAATATGGGTTGAATTTGATAAGCTAAAAATAGATTTATTACGGCGATAACTACAGTTAACGATGATTTTATACAAGATGTGAAAGTCATTAATTTGGGACAGAGAATTTAATTCAAGATCGACAAACAGGTAACTTAACTTTCACTTTAATGTCTTTTTAATAGTAAAACAATTATTTCTATATAGCTACATATAACTGCTTATGCAATAGAGCTTATCAAGCTAAAATAATAATAATAATAATACACACACATAAGCAAGATCTTAAAATGCCTGAACAGAGAAAAGCTACTATACAAAGGCACGGTAAAGAGATAGCAAGGGCAGAAATGAATGTGCTTGGGTGCATTTCAATTTGACTGTTTTCTGCAGCATACTCACATATGCTGTGAGGGCCATTTACCACCATGTCTGCTTATAGAGTTAGCAGTGGCTTGTTTGGCACAAGTTACATCCTCAAAGAAGCAATGCACCACCCCAGCTCCCTGAACAGGCATGGCGTTTGAATTACTGGTGCACGGGCCCTCACAGAATATGTGCATATGCTGCAGAAAAACAGGAATACATTTTACTAAAAGCATTTTTGCCAATGGAAATTTATTGCAAAAATACTCTTCTATTTCAAATTGAAATGTACCAATGCACAAGATTTCAATTTGACATTTTATCCCTTTAAAGAAATGACAAAGATCCCTGGTTGAATACGGAGGTGATTATTTGATTCCATTAGCTAAGTGATGCATAGCATTTTGGCACCAGGGCTCATGATTCAAGGTTTAATGTTTGCCAACCACTTTTAATACCTTTGTTTTCTTCAGCTGAATCACATGTGAAAATCTAGGACATCTTCTCAGTGAAAAGAAAAAAAAAAAAAAAGTGTTGTTTTAATAACCACGTGAACCAAACTCATGCAGGTTCAATAACACTGGCAATGCTGACAGTCTGGCACATCGCGTTCGGAACAGAAGCTGTTCTGTAGCTCAGAGTAAAGAATAAACTTGATTTCTCAGAATCTGCCAGTGCATGTCCTCAAGCATAAGGTCTTAAAACATAGTAATGTAGTCTAAATGGGAAGCCAGAAAATCATTTGAAAGGCAAACCCAGACTCTGTTATGCTAAGTGACTATCAAAGATGAAAACTTAAAAAGAAGAAGCTATAAAATAGCCGTTAATAAACCAGCCTTCTTCATGCAACATTAGACCATGAGTAAATGAAGACGCCCAAGATGCCATGGGAGGTGTTGAAAATTCAGGAACAGGACCAATATGAGCAATTTGCTCATATTATCAAATTTTCTTTGTTCTCTTTGTAACTTTATTTGAAAAAAAAAACAGAAATGTAAGCTTAGGAGCCAGCCCATTTTTGGTTCAGAACCTGGGTACATTTAGCCACCAATCAGCAAGCGCTACCCAGGTGCTGAAACAAAAATGGGCTGGCTGCTAAGCTTACATTCCTGCTTTTCAAAAAAAGATACAAAGAGAACAAAAAATGATAATAGGATTAAATTAGAAAGTTGCTAAAAATTGCATGTTCTATCTGACTCATGATAGAAAAAATGGGTTTCATATCCCTTTAAGTCGTTTGAGATTACAATGTAAAATGTTTAATTATGTGAAAAAGAAATTGCAATATACGTTTATTACTTATCATATCCTCTTTTCATGTAATTTAACTGCAAACTCTTAGCTTTTCTAACCACTCAACAATTGAAAGTGCAAACTCCAGAATTAACAAACCTAACCCTGCTATGAGAGAGAGACAGAGAGAGAGACAGAGAGAGAGAGAGAAAGAGAGAGAGAGAGAAAGAGAGAGAGAGAGAGAGAGACAGAGAGAGAGAGAGAGAGACAGAGAGAGAGAGAGAGACAGAGAGAGAGAGAGAGAGAGAGAGAGAGAGACAAAGAGAGAGAGAGAGACAAAGAGAGAGAGAGAGAGAGAGAGAGAGAGACAAAGAGAGAGAGAGACAAAGAGAGAGAGAGAGAGAGAGAGACAAAGAGAGAGAGAGAGAGAGAGAGAGAGACAAAGAGAGAGAGAGAGAGACAAAGAGAGAGAGAGAGAGAGAGACAAAGAGAGAGAGAGAGAGAGAGAGAGACAAAGAGAGAGAGAGAGAGAGAGAGAGAGAGAGAGAGAGAGAGAGAGAGAGAGAGAGAGAGAGAGAGACAAAGAGAGAGAGAGAGAGAGAGAGAGAGAGAGACAAAGAGAGAGAGAGAGAGACAGAGAGAGAGACAAGAGAGAGAGAGACAAAGAGAGAGAGAGACAAAGAGAGAGAGAGACAAAGAGAGAGAGAGAGACAAAGAGAGAGAGAGAGACAAAGAGAGAGAGAGAGACAAAGAGAGAGAGAGAGACAAAGAGAGAGAGAGAGACAAAGAGAGAGAGAGAGACAAAGAGAGAGAGAGACAAAGAGAGAGAGAGACAAAGAGAGAGAGAGACAAAGAGAGAGAGAGACAAAGAGAGAGAGAGACAAAGAGAGAGAGACAAAGAGAGAGAGAGACAAAGAGAGAGAGAGACAAAGAGAGAGAGAGAGAGAGAGAGAGAGAGAGAGAGAGAGAGAGAGACAAAGAGAGAGAGAGACAAAGAGAGAGACAGACAGAGAGACAAAGAGAGAGACAGAGAGACTTCCATGTTTTCCTGTACAGAATACATCTATAGCTAACACATATATGCACATACATTTAAAAATATAAAACGTTATAAATTGATAGAAATATGTAACATACACACACAGACATATTTATAGCATAACATTTGACCACATATACATTTTTATTGAACAGTGTATAGAATGGATGATAGTTCTATTGTGTACATGTGTATGCATCATGACAAACACTTCAGATACCATTTGTTCCTCAAACACACCTTTACCAGAGATTAATATTTCTTCTGGGTTCTCAGAAGAGTACAGCGGAGACTTAACTGCCGGGAATATTTATGGCACTGCAGTGACTCGACGATTCTATCAAGCACATTCAGCTGCTACAGTGAATCCAACTGCATATTGATTAAAATGTGCTGTGAAAAAGCACGGTGTAATAGAAAAAGGTGGGTAAAATGCAAAGCCACAGCAAGATTTGTCATTCTCTTTTTGTGATGCAGACACAGGGCACACAAGGTAACAAGACGGCAGAAACTATAGAACAAGATGAAGCGGTCGATCCTTAGGCGCAAGACAAAGTGGAAGCTCACTGTGCCATAGACAAGGCCTTGCCATACAAATAGGGACATGAAAACCCAAATTGTTCTTTCATGATTTATACAGAGAATACAATAAAAAAAAAAAAAAAGTTTCCAATTTACTTCTATTATCAAATTTGCTTTGATCTCATGTTATTCTTTGTTGAAGAGATATCTAGATAGGTAGTGTGCTCATGTCTGGAGCACTACATGACAGAAATAGTGCTGCCATCTACTGCTCTTGCTAATGTAGAACGTTGTTGTAAAACTGCTGAACTTACTTTCCAGCTTTTCCACAAAGGATAACAAGAAAACTAAGACAATTTGATAAAAGAAGTACATTGGAAAGTGGTTTAAAATTGGGGGTTTTATGTCCTTTTAAGTATCCTCACAGGCTTCCGCCAGGCCCCTCCCCTCTTATTTAGTATGAATAGCCAATAGAAGAAGTCAAAGGTCACAATTCTCCTCTCCACACCTGACTGTGAGCAGCACTTATCCAGAAAGTAAATTCTCTCTTTATAAGTCCACATAACACAAACACTGAAATCCTGAGAGATGAGCACCCTGATCAGTCAGATAAAAATATATTGCCACTCGTGTATTACTATCCCTAACCTAAGGCCATCTGTATGGCTGGGAGCTGAAACAACCGTTTTGTTCTGAAAGGTTACAATAACACAAAACAAGCTTTGATATCTAAATTAAAAAAACTGCCTGGAAAGACACAAAAACCCCAGATTACAGTATTATAAAAAATCACACTATTCACCGGACTCAGTAATATATTAACAGAATGAAACCTGGCCAAAGGATTATAACAGTCCTCAAGATATTCGCAAGGCTTGCAACTAGAGTTGCCACCGCAGCCATGTTTTCCTGGACACTTATGTTTTCCTGGACACTTATACATGATGCAGGGTGTGCAGGTAGGAACATGAATTGCAAATAGTGACACTGTACAGCACTATTCATGTTCCTCTCGGCACACCCTGCAACATGTATAACTCAAGTGTCCAGGACAACATGGCAGAGGTAACAACCCTACTTGCTGCCATATTGGAACCTAGGTTACACTGCAGGTATGTGAAGGAGAGTTACTGCACATGTGCAAACAGGTCAGCACTGGAATGTAGTGAAAGACAGATTTCAACATGGCTGCACCCATCGCTAAATAATATGCTTATACATACAATGTATTTTAAGTGTTTAATGTCCCTTTAATGTTGTTTTGTTCCTTGCATGGTGAGAATCCTTCTTACAATTCAGTTGTTCTAAGACCTTTGTTTACTACAAGGATTTTGCTTTCCAAAAGACATTAAATGGTAATAAAATATGCAAATGCTAATTTTTTTTATACAGGGTCTCTTATACAAAACTGATTTCAAAGGAAACAGACTACTACATTTGGAAGCACTCAGTCCCTTCAGTAAACTGAATCAACATAAAATGATACACAATATTAGTCATTTCCATCACATAAAAATTGTATGAACGAGTCTGCATGATCAGTCAAATCAAAGGTTCGGACTCAGTATTCAGCTGGTTTCTAATTATACTATACTATACTATAGATGTATATTCTGTATGGAGGATTTTAAAGGGACATAAAACTAAAAAAAAAATTCCTTTCATGATTTAAATAGAGCATGCAATTTTAAACAACTTTCCAAATTATTTCTATTATCAAATTTTCTGAAGCACTATATGGTAGCAGGTTTGCAACAATGTTATACATTAACAAGAGCCCTAGATGGTAGTTCCTGTTATGTAGTGCTCTAGACGTGCACACTGCCTATCTAGATATCTCTACAACGAAAAATAACACGAGAACAAAGCAAATTTGATAATAGAAGTAAAATTGGAAACTTTAAAAAAAAAAAAATCTATTCTCTATCTGAATAATGAAAGAAAAAAAAATAAATTAGGTTTCATGACCCTTTAAAAACATGTGAACAGAATGTTCTGCTTGATATTTCTTCTGCCATTCAAATGTTCCTATAGAGTAAATGTAAACATTTAAAAAATATGTCACTTGAATAATAGCTTCTTTAGACTTATATTAAAAACAAATCTTGATGAAAGGAAAAAAAGGTTGTTTTTTTACTTTTGTTAGGGTTTTTTTTTTGGGGGGGGGGCAAAAACAAATGTCAAAATGTTCTGAAAAAGTTCAGTATTCATAATATACAAAGGTAGCAAAATATATATTTTAATGAACATGCCAAAACATTCACCCATCTATACTTGTGTGTAGAACAAGACAATTAGGAGACAAACGTAAAAATCTATTTGAAGCACGGTGGCTATTTGGCTCACAGGATTTGTCAAGCTCCGCATTACAGTAAAGAATATACTCACTCAGCTGATCTACAAATGTGCAAGTATTATGGCACAAAACATTAAATTACATAGAAAGCAGATTTCAATTAATCCAATATACTGCAATGACTAGAGTTTATTATGTTTGCACCTAAGAAAAAGGAATTTGCTAAATTAGGAACCAATAAATATCAAACCTTTTAGTAAAGCAACCAACATTAGGATTCAAAAATGTAAACACAATGGGCCAGATTACAAGTGGAGCACTAATTAACGCTCACACTTGAGCGTTAATTGCGCTAGAAGTAAGCTTTTTGCGGGCATCGGGTTGAGCTCATATTATGAATTGAAAGCAAACTGTTTTCTTTGCACGTTAACCCAACAAGCGCAACTTATAAATATATAAATATATATAAATATAAATATCGTGTTTGCGTTAACGTATTCCCCACAGAAATCAATGGGGAAAAACAAAATGGAAAAACAATTCTAACACCCCACTCTCGCACAAACCCCTTCGCATAATTCTCATATGCACTAACCCGACATGAAAATATGAATATTTCACATTCCAATGTTCTTCACATAACAGAATATGTTCTATTTATTCATAAATAAATATTTCTACATATACAAGTATACTTCGCTCATACAGTGGATTAAGGACCAGAGCACTGATGTAAAGTTAAATCAGCCTGAAAGTGAAGGTTTAGCTTTCTTTTCACTTGCCAGTGTGTTTAAAAACTTGAAAACATATTTGAACTAACATATTTTAGGTGTACAATAGCGCTAAGTTTAATTTAACACTAGCACAATATTCAATTAGTATTTAAAGGGCCATAATACTCAAATGGTTAAACACTTGAAAGTGATGCAGTATAGCTGTAAAAAGCTGACTAGAAAATATCACCTGAACATCTCTATGTAAAAAAAACATAATTTATGCTTACCTGATAAATTTATTTCTCTTGTAGTGTGTTCAGTCCACGGGTCATTCATTACTTACGGGATATATTCTCCTTCCCAACAGGAAGTTGCAAGAGGATCACCCAAGCAGAGCTGCTATATAGCTCCTCCCCTCACATGTCATATCCAGTCATTCGACCGAAACAAGACGAGAAAGGAGAAACTATAGGGTGCAGTGTTGACTGGAGTTATAATTTAGAATTTAGAACCTGCCTCAAAAAGACAGGGCGGGCCGTGGACTGAACACACTACAAGAGAAATAAATTTATCAGGTAAGCATAAATTATGTTTTCTCTTGTTAAGTGTGTTCAGTCCACGGGTCATCCATTACTTATGGGATACCAATACCAAAGCTAAAGTACACGGATGAAGGGAGGGACAAGGCAGGAACATTAAACAGAAGGAACCACTGCCTGTAGAACCTTTCTCCCAAAAATAGCCTCCGAAGAAGCAAAAGTGTCAAATTTGTAAAATTTGGAAAAAGTATGAAGTGAAGACCAAGTTGCAGCCTTGCAAATCTGTTCAACAGAGGCCTCATTTTTAAAGGCCCAAGTGGAAGCCACAGCTCTAGTGGAATGAGCTGTAATTCTTTCAGGAGGCTGCTGTCCAGCAGTCTCATAGGCTAAACGTATTATGCTACGAAGCCAAAAAGAGAGAGAGATAGCCGAAGCCTTTTGACCTCTCCTCTGTCCAGAGTAAAATGACAAACAGGGAAGAAGTTTGTCGAAAATCTTTAGTTGCCTGTAAGTAGAACTTCAGGGCACGGACCACGTCTAGATTATGCAAAAGACGTTCCTTCTTTGAAGAAGGATAAGGACACAATGATGGAACAACAATCTCTTGATTGATATTCCTGTTAGAAACAACCTTAGGCAAAAACCCAGGTTTAGTACGCAGGACTACCTTGTCTGAATGAAAGATCAGATAAGGAGAATCACAATGTAAGGCAGATAACTCAGAGAATCTTCGAGCCGAGGAAATAGCCATCAAAAACAGAACTTTCCAAGATAAAAGCTTAATATCAATGGAATGAAGGGGTTCAAACGGAACACCCTGAAGAACTTTAAGAACCAAGTTTAAGCTCCACGGAGGAGCAACAGCCTTAAACACAGGCTTAATCCTAGCCAAAGCCTGACAAAAAGCCTGGACGTCTGGATTCCCTGCCAGACGCTTGTGTAAAAGAATAGACAGAGCAGAAATCTGTCCCTTTAGTGAACTAGCAGATAAGCCCTTTTCTAAACCCTCTTGTAGAAAAGCCAATATCCTAGGAATCCTAACCTTACTCCATGAGTAACTCTTGGATTCACACCAATATAAATATTTACGCCATATCTTATGGTAAATTTTTCTGGTAACAGGTTTCCGAGCCTGTATCAATGTATCAATAACCGAATCCGAAAACCCACGCTTTGATAGAATCAAGCGTTCAATCTCCAAGCAGTCAGCCTCAGAGAAATTAGGTTTGGATGGTTGAAAGGACCCTGAATTAGAAGGTCCTGCCTCAGAGGTAGAGACCATGGTGGACAGGACGACATGTCCACTAGGTCTGCATACCAGGTCCTGCGTGGCCACGCAGGCGCTATCAGAATCACCGATGCTCTCTCCTGTTTGATCCTGGCAATCAGTCGAGGTAGCAAAGGAAAAGGTGGAAACACATAAGCTATGTTGAAAACCCAAGGGGCTGCAAGTGCATCTACCAGCACCGCTCCTGGGTCCCTGGACCTGGATCCTTAACGAGGAAGCTTGGCGTTCTGGCGAGATGCCATAAGATCCAGATCCGGTTTGCCCCAACGACGAATCAGTTGAGCAAATACCTCCGGGTGTAGTTCCCACTCCCCCGGATGAAAAGTCTGGCGACTTAGAAAATCCGCTTCCCAGTTCTCCACACCTGGGATGTAGATCGCTGACAGGTGGCAAGAGTGTGACTCTGCCCAGCGAATTATCTTCGAGACTTCCAACATCGCTAGGGAACTCCTGGTTCCCCCTTGATGATTGATGTAAGCCACAGTCGTGATGTTGTCCGACTGAAACCTGATGAACCTCAGTGTTGCTAACTGAGGCCAAGCTAGAAGAGCATTGAATATTGCTCTTAATTCTAGAATGTTGATTGGTAGGAGTTTCTCCTCCTGAGTCCACGATCCCTGAGCCTTCAGGGAGTTCCAGACTGCTCCCCAGCCTAGAAGGCTGGCATCTGTTGTTACAATCGTCCAATCTGGTCTGCGAAAGGTCATTCCTTCGGACAGATGAACCCGTGACAACCACCAGAGAAGAGAATCTCTGGTCTCCTGGTCCAGATTTAGCAAAGGGGACAGATCTGAGTAATCCCCGTTCCACTGACTTAGCATGCATAGTTGCAGCGGTCTGAGATGCAGGTGCGCAAATGGCACTATGTCCATTGCCGCGACCATCAAGCCGATTACTTCCATACACTGAGCTACTGATGGGCTTGGAATGGAGTGAAGGGCACGGCAAGCATTGAGAATCTTTGATAACCTGGACTCCGTCAGGTAAATCTTCATCTCTACAGAATCTATAAGAGTCCCTAGAAAAGGAACCCTTGTGAGCGGTAACAGAGAACTCTTTTCCACGTTCACTTTCCACCCATGCGACCACAGAAATGCTAGAACTATCTCTGTATGAGACTTTGCATTTTGAAAACTTGACGCTTGAATCAGAATGTCGTCTAGGTACGGAGCCACCGCTATGCCTCGTGGTCTTAGTACCGCCAGAAGTGAGCCCAGAACCTTTGTAAAAATTCTCGGGCCGTAGCTAACCCGAAGGGAAGAGCTACAAACTGGTAATGCCTGTCTAGAAAGGCAAATCTTAGGTACCGATAATGATCTTTGTGAATCGGTATGTGAAGGTAGGCATCCTTTAAGTCCACTGTGGTCATATATTGACCCTCTTGGATCATGGGCAGGATGGTCCGAATGGTTTCCATCTTGAACGATGGAACCCTTAGGAATTTGTTTAAGATTTTTAAGTCTAAGATTGGTCTGAAGGTTCCCTCTTTTTTGGGAACCACAAATAGATTTGAGTAAAACCCTTGTCCTCGTTCCGTTCGCGGAACTGGGTGGATTACTCCCATCACTAAGAGGTCTTGTACACATTGTAGAAATGCCTCTTTCTTTACTAGGTTTGTTGATAACCTTGACAGATGAAACCTCCCTTGTGGAGGAGAAGTTTTGAAATCCAGAAGGTATCCCTGAGATATAATCTCCAACGTCCAGGGATCCTGTACATCTCTTGCCCAGGCCTGGGCGAAGAGAGAAAGTCTGCCCCCCACTATATCCGTCTCCGGAGAGGGGGCCCTGTCTTCATGCTGTCTTAGGGGCGGAAGTAGGCTTTCTGGCCTGCTTGCCCTTGTTCCATGACTGGTTGCCTTTCCAACCCTGTCTGTAACGAGCAGTAGTTCCTTCCTGTTTTGGAGCGGAGGAAGTTGATGCTGCTCCTGCCTTGAAGTTACGAAAGGCACGAAAATTGGCCTTTGATTTGGCCCTGTCCTGAGGAAGGGTGTGGCCCTTACCTCCCGTAATGTCAGCAATAATTTCCTTCAAGCCGGGCCCGAATAAGGTCTGCCCTTTGAAAGGAATGTTAAGTAGTTTAGACTTAGAAGTTACATCTGCTGACCAGGATTTAAGCCATAGCGCCCTGCGCGCCTGTATGGCGAATCCGGAATTTTTAGCTGTAAGTTTGGTTAAATGCACTACGGCATCCGAAACAAACGCATTAGCCAGTTTAAGTGTTCTAACTTTGCTCAAAGTCTCATCCAATGGTGCTGTGCGAATCGCCTCTTCCAGAGACTCAAACCAGAATGCCGCTGCAGCCGTGACAGGCGCAATGCATGCAAGAGGCTGCAATATAAAACCTTGTTGAACAAACATTTTCTTAAGGTAACCCTCTAATTTTTTATCCATTGGATCTGAGAAAGCACAGCTATCCTCCACCGGGATAGCGGTACGCTTGGCTAAAGTAGAAACTGCTCCCTCCACCTTAGGGACCGTCTGCCATAAGTCTCGTGTGGTGGCGTCTATAGGAACATTTTTCTAAATATCGGAGGAGGGGAAAAGGGGACACCGGGTCTATCCCACTCCTTACTAATAATTTCTGTAAGCCTTTTTGGTATAGGAAAAACGTCAGTACACACCGGTACCGCATAGTATCTATCCAACCTACATAATTTCTCTGGGATTGCCACCGTGTCGCAATCATTCAGAGCCGCTAACACCTCCCCTAGTAACACGCGGAGGTTCTCAAGCTTAAATTTAAAATTTCTGAATCCGGTCTCCCCGGATCAGAACCGTCACCGACAGAATGAAGCTCACCGTCCTCATGTTCTGCAAATTGTGACGCAGTATCAGACATGGCTCTCGTGTCATCAGCGCGCTCTGTCCTTAACCCAGATCTATCGCGCTTGCCTCTTAATTCGGGCATATTGTATAATACTTCTTTCATAACATTAGCCATATCATGTAAAGTGATTTGTAAGGGACTTGATGTACTTGGCGCCTCAATCTTACGCACCTCCCAAGCGGGAGACGCAGGTACTGACACGTGAGGAGAGTTAGACGGCATAACTTCCCCCTCGTTGTCTGGTGATAATTTCTTTATCGGTACAGATTGACTTTTATTCAAAGTAATATCAATACAATTGGTACACATATTTCTATTGGGCTCCACATCGGCTTTTGAACATAATGAACAAGCAGATTCCTCTGTATCAGACATGTTTAAACAGACTAGCAATGAAGCTAGGAAGCTTGGAAATCACTTTCAATAAGTTTACAAGCAATATAAAAAACGCTGCAGCGCTTTTAAAAATACAGTTGAATAACAAAGAAAAATAATTCAGTTATAGTCAACAATTCTTAACGAGAAAAGTATTAATTAGCAGAGGATTGCACCCATTAGCAAAAGGATGATTAACCCCTCAATACCCAAAAACGGATATCAAATTAAGATTTAACGCTTTTATCACAGTCAAACACACTGTCACAGATCTGCTGTGACTGATTACCTCCCTCAAAAACGAATTTTGAAGACCCCTGAGCTCTCTAGAGACGTCCTGGATCAAGGAGGAAGAAACAGGAAGACTGTGCTAGAATTTTAACTGCGCAACAAGGCGCTAAAACAAGGTCCCTCCCACTCATATTACAACAGTGGGAGACCTGATATAACGGTTTCTATGCAGAAAATACGTTAGCCATGTGGAAAAAAATCATGCCCAAAAAGATTTATCACCAAAGTACCTCACAAAACGAATAACATGCCAGTAAACGTTTTAAAAACAACATTTTGAATGTCATGCAAAGTTATCACTAAGCCTGCTACCAGTCGCTTCCACTGCAGATAAGGCTTAAACATTATTTCAGTATTAACAGTATTTTCTCAGTCAAATTCTAGTCCCTAGAAAATAACTCAACTGCGCATACATTTATCAACCTGATACCAGTCACTACTACTGCATTTAAGGCTGTACTTACATCATATGGGTAACAGCAGTATTTTCTTAGTCAATTCCATTCCCAGAAAATAATGTACTGCACATACCTCATTTGCGGGGGACCCCGCATGCTATTCCCCTCTTTCTGAAGTTACCCTACTCCTCAGAATGTCGAGAACAGCCAGCGGATCTTAGTTACGTCTGCTAAGATCATAGAAAAACGCAGGCAGATTCTTCTCCAAATACTGCCTGAGATACAAAAAACGGCACACTCCGGTGTCATTTTAAAATAACAAACTTTTGATTGAAGAATAATTAAGTAAAAACTCCAACTCCTCTCGCGACCTCCTTCTTTGTTGAGGGTTGCAAGAGAATGACTGGATATGACATGTGAGGGGAGGAGCTATATAGCAGCTCTGCTTGGGTGATCCTCTTGCAACTTCCTGTTGGGAAGGAGAATATATCCCATAAGTAATGGATGACCCGTGGACTGAACACACTTAACAAGAGAAAGAAAGATATTTTACCTCAAAAGTTTCTCAGTAGCCACATCCCATTGTAAAGGACTTCTAAGCAGCAAATCAGTATGTCTGTCCCGGGACAGCGGAAGGAGCGAGCTTACGTGCACACTCATCTTATTTCCCTATTCAGTGTAAGGAAGTTTACAATGAAATCTCATGAGATCACAGTAAAAGAGTTCATGACCTCAGCACTGCTGATGCTGATTGGCTGCTGTTTATTTCTTCATTTTTTTTTTATTTTTACCTGCAGCTGGGAGCAGGTGAAGTATAACTTTTTACACAGAACTTACTCTGCTGAGCTGAGGAGATTGTGAGGTAAAATATCTTCCTTTTTTACATAGAGATGCTCAGGTGATATTTTCCTGTCAGCTTTTTACAGTTATACTGCATCAGTTTCAAGTGATTTAGCATATGAGTATTATGTCACTTTAATAAAAAAAACTGTACATCACCTAGAATATAGTAAAATTTTCCAGACTATGACACTAAGACATGGAGAGCATGGCAATGCTGTAAACAAACCCAACTGCGCATAAAAATTGTGCCAGTCACCTTTCTCGCAATCTCAAGATGATTACAGTACTATTTAAGATTCCTTGGAGGTTGAACTTCGGCTCCATGTTAGCGCTGTAGTAGTGAAGCGATGTAAAGTGAGGTATACCTGTATATGATTTTTGTTTATACAATATATATATATATATATATATATATATATATATATATATATATATATATATATATATATATATATATATATATATATATATATATATAGTCTATTTCAATGACGGACTGCACTCTCTGGATTTAGGATATAAAGTTTTAAATATTTATTGTGGTGACGTTTCGGGGCACGCCGACCCCTTGCTCAGACCAGATCGGGGTCGGTGTGCCCCGAAACGTCACCACAATAAATATTTAAAACTTTATATCCTAAATCCAGAGAGTGCAGTCCTTCATTGAAATAGACTGTATACAACACCGACTTGGCACCCTGGTTGATGACCTTTTTGCATTTTGAGTGCAGACACACATGGAGTATATATATATATATATATATATATATATATATATATATATATATACATACATATATATATATATATATATATATATATATATATATATATATATATATATATATATATATATATATATATATATATATATATATATACACACACACACACAAACTTTTATGCTATCGCATACCCTCCACGGACTACCCTGTTTAAGTCTTTTTTTGTCTACTGTATGATATGACCACAATCCAGGATACAGATTACGAGGAGGGAGATGCTATTAGTGCTCCCATACCTGGAGCAGCCGTTTTTCAATTTACACAAGCAGATGCAGATCTGATCCGCTTTGACAGATTGGTCTCACGGCCTACCCTGGATAGACCCTCTTTCATCTATACCCACTTACTCAAATTAAAACAAAAGGAGAAGGATTTGAGGTTACATGGTACCTACCTCTCCGAATACCATAGGAGGGGGTACATTCCACGGGGATTCCATGTTAAGAATGTACCCACAATAGGAAGAAACAACCCTGCCTTCTGTGAGCGCTGGTGCGCTATTGAGAACAAATGCTCACTCGATTTACTTCTTTTAGTGATTCAAGAAGTGGGGAGGCTTCTAGCCCTGATTACAACGGAAATTGCAATCTATGAAACCACTAACCTACCTAGATTACAGGCTGATTCAAGTGAGGATTGGATGAAAAAGTTGCAAGATAAGGTTGACCGCTATGAATAAGATTTGCTAGATTTTAAAAATAAAAAGCTTGAGGTGGTCATTGGAGACTATAGAGATAACCAAGTCTATCTATGGCAGCTCTCAACACAGGAACGCCAAAGAATTCACCAGAACCGCCAGAGACGCACACGTTACCAGAAACCCAGGAACCTGGTCACTGTGGAGAGTTCAGCATCAGGCTCAGGATCGGATGGAGAAACTCCAAGTGGCTCAGCACCATCTGTACAACAACATACCAGTGTTTTGACACGTTCAAAAAACTCGGTAGGAAGAGGATCAAAACAAGGCGAGGCGGACACAAGATCAAAACCGCTCCCAATGCCACAGAAATGACCCCTGAGAATATTGTGGTGAATCTGAGCGACCACCACCTGACGGAATCAGAAACCAAGATCCTCAATAAGGGCCTAACTTTCATACCTACTTGCAGAACAGATCCTTTTGATCTTCTGATTGACGTGAAGAAGTTTCAAAGACAGCTATCCCTTAAAGAGAAATTTGCAGATATTACTTCCACACCACAACAATTCCGTAAGAAGTCAGTTTATACCCCACAGTTTACAAATGCAAGCATAAACACATTCTGTAGGCTTGCACTGGATGATCTGAATGATTCTGTACGACAGCACCGTTCAGACACTTTCAACAACTTCTCACGTGAAGAATGGAATACCTTGAGAACACTCACTGCAAATAAATCAATTCTGGTACGTGAGGCTGACAAAGGTGGTGCCATTGTTCTTTTGAACTATAGGGACTATAGGGAGGAAGTACTATCACAACTAATGGATGACAAGACCTATAAGCTATTGAGCCATGATCCAACCATGACATATAAGAAACAGATTGACCAATATACTGCCCTGGCATATCGGGAAGGACTTTTGGATAAAGGCACTTATGAATTCTTGAATACTGAATTCCCTAGGACACCGGTGTTCTACACGCTTCCCAAGATACACAGAAGGCTAGACAAGCCGCCGGGCAGGCCCATAGTTACGGCTATAGGCTCTTTACAGCAACCTTTGGCGAACTTTGTAGACTCTTTCCTCCAGCCCCTGGTTCAACATATGCCTTCATACCTTAAGGACTCATCTACTCTGTTGACCATACTTAGGGACTGGGGTCTCTTGGATGAGAATATTTTGCTTGTGACACTTGATGTCACAAGCCTTTATACCGTGATCCCACACACAGAGGGTTTAAAGGCAGTTGAATTCCATCTATCAAGAACCCCATACATAGGGCCTCCATCTGAAGTCCTACTCTATTGCAGATTTGCCTAACCACAAATTATTTTAGGTTTGAGCAGAAGTTTTTCTTACAACTAACGGGAACGGCGATGGGGTCGAACGTGGCCCCATCGTACGCTAATTTATTTATGGCATGGTTCGAGGAATTTGGAACAGATCTCTTCAAGCATGAAAAAATTATTTTCTTTAGAAGATACATTGATGACCTGCTCCTTTTCTGGTCTGGGTCACAGATGGAGGAATGGTTTGAACAACTTAATATGGCTAATCCTGCCTTACAGTTCAAGATCCAGTTCGACAGGACACAAGTGGACTTCCTGGATGTACGCCTATATAAGAAACAGAACAGAATACATTCTACCTTGTTCCGGAACTCTCTGTTACACTATACCAGCTGCCATCCTCCAGCAACAAAAAGATCACTGCCGAAGTCCCAATTACTATGGGTCGATAGGAACAACACTGAGGAGGTGAACAAAATCCAACAACTGGATGAGATGTCATCTAGGTTCAAAATGAGGGAATACCCCGAGGAGTTGATATCCACACAGCGATCTGCTTTAGATCTGACCTCAGTATCACATAAAGAAAGGACGGACCAACGGATGACTTTTGTCACTACGTACACGGGAGACAAGAAGGCAATCACAGGGGTACTTCAGAATCACTGGAACATCCTGAAGTCTGATAAATCTCTCCCTTTTACCCATATGTCTACTCCACGATTGGGGTTCCGCAGATCGGGATCCCTGCGTGACTTTCTGATCAAAACAGATCCAATGGATTGCTACCGTCAGTCGACTTGGCTGGATACAAATAAGAAAACAGGAGTCTTCCGCTGTCTGGGATGCGTAACCTGTAATGGGTTGATCACGGGGTCTTCTTTCACGCACCCACACAGACGCCAGATATACAGACACAAGCACCGCCTTACATGTACCACGACCTACATTGTGTACTTGTTACACTGCCCCTGTGGTCTGTACTATGTAGGCAAAACCTCTGCTGATTTGAGAACGCGGATGGCAAATCACCGCTGAGCCATTCGGACTGCCCTCAAACGAGGAGAATCAGAACAGCCGGTAGCACGTCACTTCGTGGATTGCCAGCACAGGGTTTCCGATCTGAAATACACCATAATAGATCACATTCCACCCCTGAGTAGGGGGAGGTGATCACAACAAATTATTACTACAGAGGAAGTCCCGCTGGATGTACAAGCTGGAAACCATCACACCAAAGAGACTCAATGCATTCCTTGATTGGCAGGTGTTTCTTTAGATACACCAATATGCCCTATAGAGAGCCATAATCTATTCATCATGCCTATTGAGAGCCACCATCTATTGTGTATGGTTCTTTCCTCTTGCTTGCTTTTCTCTGTTATGTTGCCTTAATGACATTTCTATCTTGCATGCTTAATTTCTGCCTCTCTATAATGGATTACTTTCCATACCAATTATCCTTTACTTTTCACTTTTTATTTGTGATTTTGCCTAAGTCTTATTGTTCTATTTACTCTTTTCTCCCTGGTCACTGAATGGTACTCATGGTTACCTTTATTCTTTTGTTTTGTTTTGGAAAGTAAATATTAGTTTTCATTCTATTTTATTATATTATCAATTTTTCTCCACATATTT
Source organism: Bombina bombina (assembly GCF_027579735.1). Classification (NCBI taxonomy): domain Eukaryota; kingdom Metazoa; phylum Chordata; class Amphibia; order Anura; family Bombinatoridae; genus Bombina; species Bombina bombina. Next base: position 1,333,811,597 of record NC_069500.1, on the reverse strand, counting down.
ACTTCGTGAATGGTGTCTTACTCCCTTGTAGGCTGGTTCTGGTGGTACTTTTTCATCTTCTCCAGTCCGTCAGTTATGTGTGCGTTCAAACTGTCTGCTTTGTGCGAACTACGCAAAGGACGATGTTTGTCCTTTTTAATGTTCTGTTTGAACCCCCACATACTGATGTTCGTATATTAGCTGAGTGATTAACATCCCCCTTTTTACCGTTTTCTTCTATCTACTATATTGCTCTCTCCCCTATTGGCCTTCAATGTTATTCATTACCGCCTTTGTTTGGCGGTTACTATGGTGACCGTCGGCTGTTTGAGCGCACAGAATTTCTCTGTTGTTCTTTTGTTTTCGGGTTGATTTTCACCCGCACTTCAGTTCTGAGCTCTCTAAGCAAGACGATCTCACATAGTATGATTGCTTGTTTTATTTCGTTGTTAACGGCAATTCCTACAGCCTAAGTTTTGACAGCTTAGTTTGTTATTGTTAGCTCTGATTGGCTTTATGGCATTATCCAATGGATGAGTTTGTTGTATTGTCACCATGGTGACGCGATTACGGCAGTTTACATGCCGCTTTATATTTGTATTACTAGGTGCCATATCCTGCTTTGTATCCATCATTAACAGTTGACTTGCTTTTAATGTAATGTTTTATGTCACTTGGGTCCCTATTTCTTTGCCGCACTGACACGGCCGACAGCTCCCCACTGGGGGGTGTGTCCAATGTGTAGAGTGTGACGTAGTAGTAGGATGGGCATTTAGTCACGGTGGTGGTAAGTGTAACTGTTCATATCTTGCCTGTCTGAGGACGAGCTGCATAAGCTCGAAAACGTTCACAATAAAGGTGAATATTTAAATACAAGCCCATTGGAGTGCGCTTCCTTCTGCTCACATTATATATATATATATATATATATATATATATATATATATATATATATATATATATATATATATATATATATATATATATATATATATATATATAAATATCTATTTAAAAATACTTAGAACATATACTGCTGCTATGTGCAGAACATTGTAATGACAAATATTTACAATAAATACTGTACATATTTAAACCTTTATTAAAAATTAATATTGCATAAATATGTTTTTTCAAGTTTTCATTTACTTGACTGCAAAAGGCCCCAATGCAAAATAAATTCAATATGTAATTTCCCATACAATGTTTAAATTATGCATAATTTGAAAAAAACAAAAAAAACATTGCAAAGCACTTTCATCAACTATTTTGCATGCTTTTCCTGTAACTCCTTTCAGAGCCAAATTTCTTTCTTGTGAAAGTGCAACACACTAAGATTTGAGTTTGCACAGATCTTAGTGTTGGCACTTTCACAAGAAGACATCCGGCTCCGAAAAGAGACAGAAAGCCCCCATCTTCTAATAAAAATGGCGAATGCGCATTCCTAGTTTACATTCCCCCTGAGAGATTGGAGAACATTCCAGGGAATGCAGAACCCTAACATACCAACATGCTGAACTTTGATTGGTTGATATGAGCAGGAGCTTGTTTATACTTTCCCTAATTGGCCACAGCAAAGGAAACAAGATAAACAACATTTATAAGGCTTTCATTTTTCCAACAAATTACAGTTTAAACGTTTTCAAAACTTTTTTTTGGCATGCAGATTTTTTTTTTTGCAATACAGTTAATAATTTTGGATATTAATAATAAAATTTAAAAAAAATGTCCCTTTAAATGTTGTAATGTGACAAGATAGATGATTTTTTTTCTGGAACATGAAAAAATAGACAGCTGTACAAGCTAATGTTCTTGTGGTTATTTTACGAAGACAGCTAGGCGCTGTGCTCTGCATCTCCTCGCTGACATGTCATTTATGCCTGTGATAGGGACTATTGCTAACAGACACAGCTACATAGCAATGCGTAATTGTTTTCAAGAAAGGAATGCAGATCAAACAGAATGACAAAAAGGCAGTAACTTTACAGCACAGCCCAGCAGGATATATAAAATAAGTATATCTTACCTGATAAATAACAGGCTAAGTCAGCTTTGCTTATTTCAAATAATTAGAAAAGACAAGACACGAAATAGTAAGTAAATATTTATTCCCCACGTGATAAATCAATCCTGTAGATCCAAGAAAAATATATTCACTTATTTTAACTGTCAATGCAAATCTTCTCAATTGAACATTAAACATAATCCACGACTGAATCTGTGAGGATATGAGATTACGCTGATTTTCATCTCATGAATACAGAATACTGATGTTTAGCTAGAGGGTATTTGATGAAACGGCACAAGAAAAGATTTGTGCCTAGAAAGCACTTCATTTGCTCAGCACACCAAGCAAAATACCAATGTGTTTTGATTGCACCAACAGAGAGCTCCTCTTGTGCAGGCACAAACACATAACAAAGCATCTGTATACAGAAGCACACTGCCAGGTAGAGCCACGCAGGAGGTTTTTATCAACCCGAGCGTAATGCAGGTGCGGGTAACATGGCCGGATCAAGAAACACAGAGATCCCCAGGCTCAGTAATCAAGTCACAGGTTGTATGCACAAACAGTTGGCAAGACAACATGCCTGAAGTCTTGTAAATCCAGTGCAGCACGGGAAATTAATGACTAAATGTGACTGGTATTATTGACTCCTCCGAGACCAGGTTCCTTGTGTGGTCTTTGTTAAAAGTTTCCCAGTATGGACATTATATATATATATATATATGTTACAGTTAAAGTGCAGAAACAGTTAATGTGCACATTACCTAGCTAATCTGCAGATTAACTGATTTGCTCAGTTAAAGTGCAGAATCTGCACTTTACCTAGGTAATGTGCACATTAACTGCTTCCGTGTAGTTAAAGTTGGAAAAGTTTGTTTCTCTCATGTAAAATGTTTATCGTAAAAGAAGTCGAAGAATGTTCCGATTTCAGCCGAGGGCAGATACGCTCCAGAGTGCTCTGTTCTAATCAGAGCCTCGGGCGCCGCAACTGCCTCTGGGAACCTTACCATGTGTCCCAGCCCGCACGTCTTGAAATTCTCTGTCTGGGAAATTATCTATCGAATCCATCTATTTATTATAGATTCGATAGATAGATAATTTCCCAGACAGAGAATTTCACTACTTTACATTGTAGCAAAGTGTCATTTCTTCAGTGTTTTCACATGAAAAGATATAATAAAATGTTTACAAAAATGTGAGGGGTGTGTGTGTGTATATATATATAACAGAATTTGCATATCTTACCCAGAATTCTCTTGTGCATTGGTAACATGTCTCAAAATTAAATCAATGTAAATATTTCCTATGCAAAATATTTACATTGATTTAATTTTGAGACATGGAAGATTTTAATTTCAGTTTTTTATCTCCCCCCATAATTTTAATGAATTTTGGTTTAAACCATGAAAATAGCTTTACCAATGCAGCAACCAGAAATCTATTTCCAAAAAGAATGAAACAGGCTGTCTAGTGAGTGATTTCTGGTTTGCTGCAATAATCCTGTTAAAAGGATCGCTGTGTTAAGACAGTATTTTGAAGCAAAAAAATGAGAATTTGAGTATCTAATTTGCATATCTTACCCAGAATTCTCTTGTGCATTGGTAACATTGTATATTAAAGGGACACTCAATCAAAATTAAACTTTCATTATTCAGATAGAGCATGCAATTTTAAACAACTTTCCAATTTACTTCCATTAACAAAATGTGTAGTCTTTTTATATTTAAACTTTTTGAGTCACCAGCTCCTACTGAGCATGTGCAAGAATAAGTGTGTATGCATTTGTGATTGGCTGATTGCTGTCACATGGTACGTGTATGCATTTCTGATTGGCTGTTGGCTGTCACATGGTACAGGGGGAGTGGAAAAAGACATAACTCGAAATTGTAAGAAAAAAAAATCTACTACTCATTTAAAGTTCAGACTAAATGCTATTGCATTGTCTTTTTATCTTGCATTTGTTGATTATGCAAATCTACAGTGTTGACTGGTCCTTTAAGTATTTCTGGGAAAAAGCAAGCGGGGAATCTTGCCTAGATGTGCTAATTTCCTATGCAAATATTTACATTGATAGAGAATATATATATATATATATATATATATATATATATATATACACACACACACACACACACACACATACATACATACATATATACACACACACAATTCTGGCTCCTACATATAAGTTGAAGGCATGCCAAAGACACACATACATACATATACATATTATTTATTTATAGTTATATAGGAAAACAGCCAATGATTGGAGGGGGTGTTGCATCTTCCACTGCTACTTGGCTCACAATTTGCTTCTCTGTGACCCACAAGCAGGCTTTATCTATGAGTTTAAACAATTTTGTGGGGATTAAACACATAAAGCAAGTAATTTTTACTACAATGCCCCTTTAGGGACTAGTGAAATATATGTAATAAAGTGAACTACATGAGCAGTCACAGAGAGGAAATTATGTTGTCCTATGGCCGGATAAAGGATGCACCACATTTTAAGGGGTAGTTCTATGGCACAATGCTTTGTCACACCCATAACCCTTTCATGTGTCCTTGGCCTCTAGATGGGATACATAAATGAGGCAAATAGAAGCTAAAACTTGGGGGACAGTAAACAACTTTCTGTTGTGTTGCTATAGATTAACATAACAGCCAAGTCTTATAGTTTTCAAAACACATAAACTTAATTTTTAACCCCTTCATGCTGGGGTCAAGTGTTTAACATTGGAACTTAGTTCCGATGTAAACACTTGCTTTAAAAATTAAATCATGCGATCGTTGATGCGATCAGATGATTTCAGAGGTAGGATCAGATCATGGGGGACTGCCTACGCATGCTTGGAATGCCCCCCCAGTCCAAGTTCCCATTCTCAAAGCACGGGAGGCTGTAGGACGCCTGATTGGTTAGGAGGTTCCATGCCATCCTAACAGAGTTAAAGCCCAGCGATGTTCGGATGCCATGGAATGTCCTAACAGCGTTAAGGGGTTAGTGCAATTATTTTTTAATAGCTAAACTCCACCCACTATTTGCCTTATTTGGATGATCCAATCTGGGCTTTAATGTGCAGACAACAAGGCTAACAACGTTAATAAAGTTAGTATAAGTACTCTGGTTTTGCAGTTGCCATCAGTTAAAGCCAGTTAGTGAAAGATATGTAGTTAGCCTTAGGTTAGCCTTGAGAAGTCAGCAGGTGCTTTTTATGTTTTGAGAAGTAGAAATTGCTCGATGTTAAAGCTAAATAACATGAAAAGGAGCAAAATAAACAATGTAAATATATTGCATAGCTGTTTCATTATGCATAAACTTTTTATATAAAGATCTCAAGGTGAGCAGCATAAAGCATAGTCAGCTCTAAGTATTATTTAAAACAAGTAGAACTTGTTTGAATGTCCAGAGTCCCTTTAACTCCAATAATAAATTTTGTCACCTAAGAAATATCTAAAGAATCCACCATGAACTTACTTGAGGCGCAACCAAAGCAAATATCCTTTTATAACAACCTGCCACTCACACTATAAATCTAATCACCTGACTCATCATAAATATATATATAAAAGCAAGAAGATAAGGTCAGGAGTGTGCACGTGTCTGCACTATATGGAAACCGTTTTGCAATAATATTATACATTAGCAAGAGCACGAGATGGCAGCACTATTTCCTGTCATGTAGTGCTCCAGGCCTGTGCACACAACCTATATAGATATCACTTTAACATAAAATAACATGAGAGCCAAGCAAATATGATAATAGAAGCAAATTGGAAACTTTTTCAAAATTGTATTCACTGTCTGAATCGTGAAAGAAAAAAAAAAAAAGTGTGTTTCATCTCCCTTTTAAGGCAGTTATGGCGTTCTATTCCATCCAAACCGCGCCGGGCTTTAGCACTGTTAGGATGGAATAGAACGTCCTAGCCGTTTGGCTGTCTTGAAGCTAACGGCGCTTCCTAGATGCGATCGCGGTCTGGAGGGCGTGCCTAGCGTCATAAGGATGCCCCCTAACCCGATCCCATCATTGAAATCTCTTGGGAATTCAATGCTTTTTACATTTAAAGGAACATAAACTAGACAATGGTCTCTGTTCCATTTATAAGAAAGCATTTGAAAACATTACTAGTGCTTTTTTTTTTTTAAAAAAAGAATGTTCCTGTGCTGAAGAAAGAAACTATTTTCTGTGGGAGTTGTCCCTATTAGCCAGTGAATAGCAGGGTTCCAGGACTCTGTTGTACAAATTATGCACGTACAGGTAGCCCTCAGTTTACGCCGGGGTTAGGTTCCAGAAGGTATGGTTGTAAATCGAAACCGTTGTAAATTGAAACCCAGTTTATAATGTAAGTCAATGGGAAGTGAGGGAGATAGGTTCCAGGCCCCTCTCAAAATTGTCATAAGTAACACCTAATACATTATTTTTAAAGCTTTGAAATGAAGACTTTAAATGCTAGACAGCATTATAAACCTAATAAAATAATCACACAACACAGAATATATAATGAAACTAAGTTAAATGAACAAAAACATTTGCTAAACAGCATTATAAACCTAATAAAATAATCACACAACACATACGTCACTTGCATTTCTCTGCAAACAGTTCTTTCTATGCATTCCAATCTGGACTGAGTTATAGACAGGAAGCTCTTGTTCCTTTGAAATCTTCTCTATAGCTCAGGTCTGGTTAAACAGATTAATTTCAGCTTGCTTGGCTTTACTGCAACACAAGCGGACAGCTCCACCTACTGGCTATTTTAATAAATGCACTGCTTCTCAATGCTTTTCAATAGCAGTCACATGACTGGAAAAAAAGGTTGTTATTCTGAAACGGTGTAAATTGAACCGTTGTAAAACGAGGGCCACCTGTATTAGAGAATATTTCTTGCTTGAATGGCAAGTAACGCATAGAAAAGTGTTAACATATTTAACTCCTTTTTTTATACCTCAAAGAAAATATTTGAGCAATTTGTCCCTTTCATTCGAAAAAAAAAAAAAAACAAGTAAAAGTGGCCCCTTTAGTTACTGAATGTTCTGAAGGATGAATATGTAAATAGTCTGCAAATGAGGATACCAAAAGAAAAACAGAAAATGGGTAATTTATTGATAATTAGGCTCTATCTAAACCATGAAAGGTGAATTTTGACTTTTGCGTCCCTTTAAAAGGACTGTATATGAACAATCTAAACAAATAAGAACTTGTTAATTCATACTGTGAAAATTATCAAAATCAGTTAAAGGGAAAGTAAACACTTTGATGTTGTAATTAAAAATATGTAAATGACCACTTAATTCAGTAGAATTGAATAGTTGACAAATACACAAAAATAGAAAATGTGATAGTTTCCAATGAGCAGTAGAAATGTTTTTTGGCAAATTTCAAACTTAGTCTATTTTCCCCTCCCCTTGTATCATGTGACAGCCATTAGTCAGTCACAAAATGCATTTACGTACCGGGTATATACTGTGTACTTTTGCACATGCTCAGTAGAAGCTGTAGCATTAAAAAGCTTGCATTTAAGAAGAATGGGCACATTTTAAAAATAGGAGTATATTGGAAAGTTTATTTAAATTGCACAATCTGAACCATGAAAGTATAATAATTTTGACTTTAGTGGCTCTTTAAAAAAACATTTGCAAATTACTTTGTTCTCAGCAGAAGTGATTAGATAAGGGAACCCTAAAATTCAACATGGCAGTATCAATTACTTTATAGACTCCAATGTTCTCCACAGAATATTGTGCCAACCAGGTGGCAATATGAGGTAGCTAGAAGGGGGCAGTGTAATACTTTGCAATAATATAAAATGTTCTGTCGTTTATAAATGTTACTTATAAACTATCCAAATCACAAATAAATTGCAAAATTTAGCATGAATTCATTTAAATATACTTTGTGCAACAAACATTGAAAACCAATTATTAGCTAATTTTGCTTAAATTTTAGCTGGGGCAGTTAAAACCACTGGGAATTGTGCCCATTAAAGGAACAGTCCAGTCAAAATTAAACTTTCATGATTCAGATAAGGCCTGCAATTTTAACCAACCTTTCCAAATTACTTTTACCATCAAAATATGCTTTGTTCTCTTGGTATTCTTTCTTAAAAGCTAAACCTAGATGACTCATATGCTAATTTCTAAGCCCTTAAAGCCGTCTTTTTTTCTGAATGCATTTTGAAAGTTTTTCATAGATAGACAGTGCTAGTTCATGTGTGCCATATAGATAACATTGTGCTCACTCCTGGAGTTATTTATGATTCAGTACTGATCGGCTAAAATGCAAGTCTGTCATAAGAAATGAGATAAGAGGGCAGTCAGCAGAAGCTTAGATTCAAGGTAATCACAGAGGTAAAAAGTATATTAATATAACAGTGCTGGTTATGCAAAACTGGGGAATGGGTAATAAAGGGATTATCTATCTTTTTAAACAATAAAAGACTGTCCCTTTAAAAAGGTCCTTGGTAGATAAATTTGCCTTAGTTAGTTATTATAAACTAAATGTTCTTAAAACAGAGGCTTACGCATTCAACATCTCGGAAGAGATTCTCAATACACTAAAACGCACTTACAACTTCTTGTGGTCCACATCACATATCAAACATCTTGGGGTCTATCTCTCCCATAGTGTATCGGAGATGATTGACTTAAATTTTACCCCCCTGTTATCAAACATCGAGAAATCTACTGACACATGGAATGTTCCATCATTGTTGTGGCTGGGTCGGATAGCAGCTTTCAAAATGAGCCTCCTCCCGAAACTTACTTATTTGTTTCGCTCTTTATCTGTCCCAATTCCTAGATCTACAATTTATAAATTCCAACAACTGTGCAATAAATTCATATGGCGCAATAAGGTCCCGAGATTAGCTACTAACATCCTGCAACAGCCCTTGCTGGCTGGCAGGGCGGCTGCCCCCAATATTTTAAAATATCACGAAGCAGCCAGACTATCCCACGTAACTCGATGGAGCTCGACGTTGGAGAGCCGGTGGGCTGAGATTGAACAGGCATCCCTTCCGGCTGGGTATACCCTGAGAGATCTGCTGTGGATTCCAAAGCACTCCAGGCCGCCTGCCCTTTTGGCTAACCCTATTATAAAATCGAATTTGAGATTTTGGGATAAGCTTCGTAACCTTCCGTCTATAGCACCTCACCGCTCGCCATCACACTCACTGAGAGGATTGCTATTGTCACTACCGGACTCTCACCCTAATTTATGGCTTGCTTTGGGCTTAACCAAGATAGCAGACCTCTATGTAGGAGATAAATTACTCACCTATCAAGATTTCCTTCGGAAATTTAGTCCAACCCCTCTTTTGCACTTTGAGTTTTGGAGACTACGTAGCCTCCTCATATCGTGGGGCTTTGATAAAGGCCCTCTGAGAACCAAAACTGTCTGGAAGGTAAGATGGGACTCCCCGTCCCCTCCTGCCAGACTCTTATCTATCTCATATCTTGTACTTATGAATCCTCCAGTCTTTTACAAATCCCCCCCAATACGGCACTGGGAATCTTCCTTAGCGGTCTCACATGAACCACAACAATGGCGGGTTGCAGTCCAACTCACCAAAAAAAGCTATACACTGTACAACTTTGTATGAGTTGTTTCTCAAGGTCGTGCTCCAATGGCATATGACTCCTATCCGCCTTTTTAAAATTTTGCCCGTTAACTCACCTAAGTGCTGGAGGGGATGCGAGGACTTGGGAACCCCTTAACATATTTGGTGGTCTTGTCCACAGATTCAGCCGCTCTGGCAGAAGGCAATCCAATATTGCTCTTCAGGGGGTATCAATTTACCCATGTCATCAAGTACATGTCTATTTCCCATTTTGCCCAGGCAGTTGACCCTGCCTCAAAAATTGTTCTGTATCTACCTATTCTTAGCCGTTAAACTAGCTGTGGCCCCTATGTGGCTACAGCGTGTTTCACCCTCTTGGGAGCAAGTGACTGACATCTTAAACTTTGTTAAGAAAATGGAATCCTATGTCTCCCACATTCATGGGTCAGAGGACCTCCAGATCAAAATCTGGGCATACAGCCCAGAGTAATTCTTACTGCAAATATTATGGGGTACTCATGGTTCCTTAGTGTTGTTCTTTTCTAATACTATACGAACAATCTTACCTATTCAGGCCCCCCCCCTTCCTTCCCTAGAATGAATCCGATTCCCCCTTGCCTTTTTCCTAAAATCCCTCTCCCATATTCCCCACTCTCGGGGTTTGTTTTGTTTTTTTCTCTCTCTTCCCCCCCCCCCCCCCCTATCTGATAGCTTGGCACAGCCTATATATGGTTTGACTAATATATCTGATTTGCAATGTTCTATGGTTAAGTTATGATGTTGGTAAGAACAGTTATGATATGACCTTTATATTATGTGGAAAATGCTGATCTATCTGGACAATTAGCAATGTGTCTGACTTCCCACAGCAACTGGCCTTTAGCACCCCCATCTGGAGAGGTGGGGGAAAGATTGGAGATCCACAGGCAATTGACTCTAACATTCAGCATTCTCTCTTGTGTCTCTTATTATGTGTGTCTGTTCTGTATATTGTAATTTCCTATTAGTACTGTATTATGTACTATTGATATTTACATATATGCTTTTGATGCTCTTATGTTCACTCATCTTTTAAAACAATAAAAAAAATATTATAAAAAAAAAAAAAAAAAAAAGGTCCTGGGTAGAATACTGGAAAATATTTCTTATTTCTTAAATATTTTAGCAACTAATATTTAAACACATCCACATATTATTCAAAAATACATCATTATACATAGTATTTATTTAATGTTTAAATGTGGACTTACTGAGAAAGGACTAAACTATTAAAAAAAAAAAAAAAAAAACATTTTTAAATTTTTAAATCACAGCTTCAAAATAACAATTCAATGTTCCCCTTTAAAAGAAGCAATTTGTAAAGAGGCCTCCTCTGAATTTAAAGATAATAATTTCAAGGGACGCTCAATCACATCCGGCCTTTTCCCTGTTGAATGTTCATCACTTAATAAATCACAAACTCATCAACCCTGAAAAGTGATCCATCATAGTTTGGCAATGAGTGTTTAATAAGGGAAGCGCCCTCATGGATTTCAATAACTCGGCTTCACAGAACTCATTTCACAAGTGTCACGCATTGCTATGAATGGGTTAATTATAAATAATTTACAGCCAAGTAATCGTTGTCAATTTCTTGGGCATATGGAAGTAAAACAAATCATATTTATCTCTACATTTGCCTATACTTTTCTGGTATAAAGGCAGGTTACAAAAACAGGATTGGACAAATACCAGGAACCTATCCTTAGCTCCAAAATCTGTTTCTGCCAACCTACATATTCATTTTAAAGGGACATTATCATCAAATTCTCTGTCATGTACATGAAAGACTGCTAGTTAAAGGGAAAAGAACCCCAGCATTGTTCTTTTCTGATTTAGACAGATTATACAATTTTTAAAAAGGTTTCCAATTGACTTCTATTATTAAATTGACTTTGTTCTTATGGCATTATTGTTGAAGAGATATCTAGGTAGGAAGTATGCACATGTTTGAAGCACTACATAGCAGGAAAAAGTGTTGCCAGATAGTGCTCTTGCAACGGTAAAACATTCTTGGAAAACTGTTGCAATATAGTGCTGGAAACACATAGATACCCCCGAGCTAACATCATTGTTTTTCTACAAAGGATACCAATAGAACAAAGAAAATATGATAATAGAAGATAATTGGAAAGTTCTGTCTGAGTCATTAAAGGAGCAGTAAATACAGTAGATTTCCATAATGAACAAATACATGATAAGACACTTAGTCTGAACTTCAAATGAGTAGTTTTTTTATTAACAAATTTCAAAAGTTCTGTCTATTTCCACTCCTCCTGTATCATGTGACAGCCATCAGCCAATCACATGCTTATACGTATATTCTTGCACATGCTCAGTAGGAGCTGGTGACTCAAAAAGTTAAAATATAAAAAGACTGGGCATATTTTCTTAATGGAAGTAAATTTGAAGGTTGTTAAAAAAAAAATTGCATGCTCTATCTGAATCATGAAAGTTTAATTTTGATTTGAGTGTCCCTTTAAAAAAAAAAAATGGGATTCATGTCCCTTTAAATATGTTAAAAATATTTAGCTTCCACTCACTTCCTCCCCTACAAGATTGTTGTGCTTTTAGTAATTGGCCACAATCTGACCTCTTCTTCCAGCTCTCAAACTGCTGTGTAAACTAATGTATCTACTTAATAATAGCGATAGGATAATTACAGCTGATCGGTGAACTTTACCTATTGTGCCAGTATGTTAACTGGTTATTAATTAGTATTAGACAATAGATATGCAAGTTGTAACCTTATATAACTCAGTGGGGTTTTTTTATCAATGGTGTTAAACTAGTCAGTGTTTAAAAGGTTTTATACTGGATTTTTACATCAGTATCTGTGTATAGTCTTCTTCATAGTAGTGTCTATTACATGCAGTTATATGAACATTTGTGTATACTGTTCCTTTAAATAAAAAAGGGCATACGCAACTCCAGGTGAAGCTTGTCTCTCGTAAAAGTGTTGATTATAACTGCTTTTTTTTTTTTTAACCAACCTTTCTCCTATACAGCTGGAATGGGATTTAGACCATAAAGGTAATGTCACATTAACAGATGCACCAGCTGTTGCAGATGTTTCTATAGAATCAATGCAGTAAACCAGGGGTTAACTAACACTGGTTCATAAAAAAAACAAAAAAAAAATGTGCATCAATCTGTGCATACCCTGTAGAAAACAGTTTTGGTTAAAACAAAGTTATATAGTAACTGAAACATTGTAAAATGCAACCTTTTTAACCCCATTAAATAACAGAATTATTCCTTAAGTTAAAAATTGCCCTTTATAAGACTGTTACAATTTTACTAGCTGTGTGAACAAACAGCAAACTGAAAAGCAGGAATGTAAGGTCAGGAGTGTGCACGTGTCTGCAGTTACTATATGGCAGCAGTTTTGCAACCATGTTATACATTAGCAAGAGCACTAGATGGTAGCACTATTTCCTAGCATGTAGTGCCCCTAAAATGTGCACACTACCTATCCAGACCTCTTCAACAAACAATAATATGAGAACAAAGCACATTTGATAATAGAAGTACATTGGAAAGGTTTTTAAAATTGTAGTCTCTTTCTGAAAAGAAAAATTGTGTTTCATGTCCCTTAATATTTTTAAACAGAGCGAACTAGCTTATAGGAATTATATAGAAAATAAACATGATTAAGTAAATACAAACAAAAAAAAGTCTCAGGCAGTCAAAGAACACATTGCTTTTGTTTGTAGAAAATGTGTCAGCACTACATACTATTAAACCGGTCTTGTTTACCCAGAAAATAAATGAAAGTGCATGACAGGCTCAAGCAGAGCAGGATTTGTTTAGTAAGGCTGACTGACCAGTGTACCCACACTGCCCGTACTGAGAGGGCACAAATATATCAGTATGGGTCACTAGACATTGCTGGAGCGCACATCAGTATTTACAAACAGCTCACTTCATACATTTATCTAGAAAGTCACATAATGTCATCTCCATTTGGTTTATACATGAGAGGGCATTCCATACTGGTTTCCCATAAAAATAATAATAATAATAATAATAATAATAAAGGATAGAGCTTCTTATTTTTTTCGGAAATAAAAAACAGCTTGTTACAGAGAAAGAAGAGGTAGAAAAAAAAAAAAAGACATTTTAATTAAAACATCTCTATGACATAAAAAAATGCCTGGTTCCGAAGTATTTAGTATTCTATATGCTATTTATGCTGGAAAAAAACAACTTTAGGCTTGACGTTTGTATCTTTATTTTGCTTCTGACAAGTTTAACACACCTGTTACAAAAGTATGCAAAAAAAAAAAAAGGCTGTTTATGTGTAAAAATAAAAGCTTTGCAGAAAAGAAAAAAAAAATGTGTAGAGGAGTGGAAATTACTTGTTAGAATATTTTTGCATGAAAAAAAAATGTTAAAGCGAACTGCCTGCAAGGGACAGCTCCTCTACAAGTCTAACAGGAGAGAAAAAAAAATGTAGGTTTATTCAACACAAAAAAATGACTTAAAAAAACAACAAGAAAACATTTTAAAATACTCTCTAATAGATTGAATAGAGAATACATTATTAGTGTTTCCTATTATATATATTCTATTTTGTCTTATTATTAAATTCCGTCTTTACTTTATTAATGTAAAACTATTCAAATATCGTGAAGGCCTTAAAGGGGCATGAAAATAAAACAAACGTTCTTGATTCAGATAGAATATGCAATTTTAAGAGACTTTTAAATGTGCTTCTATTATAACTATAATGTACTTTGTTCTCTTGATATCCTTTGTTGGATTACATGTACATATCCTCAGCGGCAGCAAAGCACTACTGGGAGCTAGCTGGTGATTAGTGGATACAGTCTTATATTTTTTTTTCTTGTCATTGGCTCACCAGAATTAAACTTTAATGGTTCAGATAGAGCATGTATTTTAAGGAGTAGCAATGCACTACTGGGGGTTAGCTTGTGACTGGTGGATACACACAAACGCCTCTTGTGATTGGCTCACTAAATGTGTTCAGCTAGCTCCTAGTAGTGCATTGCTGCTCTGGCCTTAACTATGTGTTTAATCAATGTGCAGTGGTAAGCACATAGTTATATGTAAGTAACAGTATTACAATTATCTAACACATTAAAGCATTTAGTTTTTGCACTTTTATGTCCCTTTAAATGTACATTATACACACAAAAATGTATGTTCCATCTAAAAGAGAATATTTCAAAATATATTCTAGAGCTTTAACTGTTGAAAAATACCTCTGCTGAATAAAACAACGTTTTCTGTGGGATTGTACCTATTAGCCAGCCAGCAAAAATTCCTAGATATACTATTTAACCAACTTTTATTTGATCTTTGTCAAATAAATAAATAAATATATTTAAACTGCTGCACTTTCATAAACACAATGATTTTTTTTTTTTTTATTTTTTTTTTTAGTACTATGTCTTATTAAAGCTTTTAACATTGCTAGAGAATAATCTTTTAAATGACCAAATAAATATATTGACATTTTCATCAGACTAATTAGCAAATGATAAATTACAAGGGACAGTGCTGCTATTATCCACATAATTCATACATTAAATACAGCGGGGTAAAATGTAAGGCAAGCAATGAATTTTTTTCACAGCAATGAATAAAAAAAAAAAAACCAGAAGATTCTTGTGTGCCTGGGAAATTTCTTCTACATATGTAAATAATGCATAGTGCTGGCACGTGTCTGATCTGTCTGCTTTAACCCCTTATATAGAGGTCTGTAAAACAATCCACTGTGAGCAAGACATTATGATCACTTTAAAACAACAATAATTTAGAAATACCATCAGAAATATATTTAAAAAAAAAACATATCAAGCAAGAAGCATAATATTATAACAGATATATGAAAACAAAATCAATAAATTAAAATCTATAAAGAGATAAACTGATTTAATCCTTTATGATAAATGATACATAATGCATTAATTCCTACATAGATTAATTAAAATCTGCACACATTTTAATTAATTGAATTTTAGACTTTGCAATAATAAAAATTCTACAAACTATATACACACACACATTGACGCAAGCCAACAATTGGGAACTTATTAAAAATATACCATACTGATATACCAGTCCTTGCAATGTGTATATAAACTGACAGGTCAAACATTAGCATCTATTATAATAATATAAAAATTAAGTCATCAAAATCGTACCCATTTTCAACACCAGTTACCAACAAAACAACATATGAGAAACGTAAAATAAGATTAATACAATAGAGACTGTCACCTCTAAATAATTCATCCTTTGTAATGCAGTTTGACAATGAGACAGACAGATGATTATGATAAAATTGTGTCTTCTTTTCTACTCCTTGATTAACCCTTTAGCAACCAGAATGCTAACTTGGGGACATAATAAAACTCAAAATGAAAAGATAAAATGATACAACAGATTATGAATGAATTATTTCATGAGATCTTACAACCAAGCATGTCAAGTTCAGACAAAGACAATCTGAATCCCCCTTGTAAAGAGCTGCAGGGGACATTCTTCACAATATGTAATCAGACTTTACCAACACATGAAAGGCTGCAGACAACTACGGGTAAAAAAAAAAAAATAGCACCAGAAACAAGAGCAGACAGATGAAACTACTGCATATTTCATTCTTTAGACTCATAAAACAATAGCCCTGAATAGCCTTGACATTTGGGACAAAAAAAAAGAAAAAGCGTGAACATGATTTACTGGATGTTATAGCAAAACATAAGAGAAATGTTTTTTCCACATGTGACTTGCAGTTTTATAAGGCACTCTGTAGCCTAGATCATCAAGGTGACAATAAAAAGAAATACATTGTATTCTACATAAACATATCTGGGATACAGGACTACAACCAAGCAATGGGTTAATTAATAAATAGAATATGCGGGAATAAAGCAGGCACTACAGAAAATCACACAAAGCCACATGTGAATTTACTAGACTACTATGTACAGTACTGTGCACCAAGTAAATAATGAATATCCCTGTCTCTGCCTTCTAGAGGCAGATTATAATAAAAGAGGTATCAGTGTCACAAGTAACATGAGACTGAGGTTTGTATTGGTTGGGTTTTGTTTCTACTAAGAAAAAAGCAACAAAAGGTGGTTGGTTTCAACCTATGTTGTTCAAGGGATATGAGCACAGTATCTAATAAAGAAATAAAATACTGTATAATGTTATTACAGGTGGACATTAAATCAGGCTAAAATAAATTATGCTGGATTGGAGGGTGGTTGAAAAATAAAAACATCACATAATGTAGCATAATATGATTTATGTGATTTTAAATTAGTACATTCTGCTTAAACAACACTATGTCCAATCCAAGTCAAAAGGTGTACATAAAATGTTTGAGCATGGAGCAGATACTTAGCCCCAAGAGACATATAATATGACTGATGAGTATACCTGATGGCAGCAGATATAGGTTTTTGGGTGGAGTAGATGACACATATTATAATTGAGGTTAATAAGTATAGCTAGTCTCTGAAGCAATAACTGGTCTATAGAGAGGAACAATACGCTATAGACAGTGTGAGCAGGTGTTAAATCCCACGGATGTGACACCATATGATTTGAGAATCTTGGACTTGGTATCTCTCACTGTCACAGAGGAATAGATTTTAATGTAAGTGAAGCAGGTGTCAGGTCCCACACGTCACATATGATGGTGCAGAGTCCCCGTGTAAAACATGGGTTTGTATCTCGTGAAATAAACCTGTTTGTGCGTGGAGCAGCTGTTTGTCTGAAAAGTAACACTTTCCTTCCCTGAGTATCTACTCCCCACTCACCTTGGGTTTGTACAGCCACTTTCTGAACCTGTTCATCATTCCCCCGTGAGTGTGCACTCTGGCTGTGGATGTAAGGTATCCCCAGAGCACTGTCACCAAGGGGACTTGTGATCCTGCCTGAGAGGATTGGATAGTACTACAGATCAAGGTTTCAGTCAGCCGTTCACGATTCCACAGCCCGGGTACCCCACTTAACAGCAGCAACGAGGGCTCCACTGACAGCCCCAAAACAGTAACCATCCCAAGCGATCAGCGCCACTCATACCTTGCCGCGCATGCGCAGCATTTCTCAGAAGGCGACGCCGACAACACAGCAACAACCTCCAAAGCATAAAGGACAGGAGTAAGAACCAATCACAATAGCGTGCATAAAACAAAGGGTGGGATTATTCAATACTGTATATCAGTACAGGTAGGAGTGTGTATTTATGCACCGTTAAGAGCCATATTTAATATTGGCAAGAGAATAGCATGAATAGTAATGTTACTATTAAGTGTTATTTAAAACAAATTGTTTGCCTAAGTTCAAAATAAATCTGAAGAATAAATTACAGTCACATCTCTACCTAAAAGATGTGTGTTTGTATATATCGATAACGTATATGAAACTCTAGTAAGAAAATAAGAAATGCAGAAGTATATATATATATATATATATATATATATATATATATATATATATATATATACCAAAATAAAAGAACAGTAATTGGTATTACACTAATACAAATAATTCCTCACTGCAATATCATTTTACTCATACACACGTTTGTTTTATTTGTATACCCTTATTATTTCAGTCGGATTTCCATTTTAACTTAACAATGAACTGTCATGTAAGAGTTATAAGAATAACTTGTTTCCCATGTGTCACCAGACATTATTCTATACTGCCCACAACCAAGATGGCCGCTCAGTTATTTTGGATTAGTGACGTTTGACAGGTTTCTCTTCTTCTGTTCTTCAATCTCTAGAGATAACGACGATGCAAGGAAATGTTTCTCAGTAAGGCGACGCGTTGGCGAGCTTTAAATAGAAAGAAAGAAAAAAAAACAGTCCCCCATTCGATTAGATAAAAGGCTTAATTGTTTCCTTCTCAGCAAATTAACTTAAATATTGTGCTTCTAAAAAGTATAAGTACAATTATGAATTTTGTAGCATTGTGATCGACCCCATAATGTATAAAAACCTACTGAGAGAATAAAAGTATAACTATAAACTTCTGTCTTTTCCAAGGTTGCTTTTTCATGTGGTTGATAATATAAATCACCTTTAGCTTATTACCTTATACACCTTTTTTATTTCATGATTGTGATGTTAAAGGGACACTGAACCCAATTTTTTTTCTTTCATTATTCAGATAGAGTTTGTGATTTTAAGCAACTTTCTAATTTACTCCTATTATTATTTTTTTTGTTCAGCACCTGGGTAGCACTTGGTGTTTAAATGTAGCCACCAATCAGCGTGCACTACCCAGGGTACTGAACCAAAAATAGTCTGGCCACTAAGTTTACATTTAAGCCTTTTCACATAAAGATACCAAGAGAACAAAGGGAAATTCATAATAGGAGTAAATTAGAAAGTTGCTTAAAATAGCATGCTCTATATGAATCATGAAAGATTCTTTTATAAATCATGATTTTCAAAATTGTATAATTATATAATTAACTATTCAAATAAAAAGTGTTGCAGAATTTAATGTGATAGTGTGGTACAATCCTATAAATAAAGACATAATATGTTTGTGTTAGGACTATTACATACCTAGTGGTTGCAGACGATTTTTGATTTTCTTTTGATGTGTTGTTTTTCTTTAATACTGCAATGTATTTTCAACTGGTTTTGATATTTGATCATTAGTGTGCAATTTGGGTGACATAGTTTTAGTTTATTCCCTTTAATGTGAATTTATTTACTTGTGTAGGATTACTGGAAGGGGATATTTTTTTTAAAAGTGAAGCATACAACTCTCAGTTCTTTAGTTAAAGGGACATGAACCCCACATTTTTTCTTTAATGATTCAGATAGAGAATACAATTTTAAACAATTTTCTAATTTACTTCTATTATCTAATTTGTTTTATTCTCTTGGTATTATTTGTTGAAGGAGTAGCAATGCACTACTGTTTTCTAACTGAACACATGGGTGAGCCAATGAAAATCGGTATTTATATGCAGCGACCAATCAGCAGCTAAAACCTAGGTTCTTTGCTGCTCACGAGCTTGCCTAGATACATTTTTCAGCAAAGGATAACAAGAGAAGCAAACAAATTAAATAATAGAAGTAAATTAGAAAGTTGTTTAAAATTGTATTCTCTATCTGAATCATGAAAGAAAAATGTTGGGTTTCATGTCCCTTTAACAGTTTACTTATGTTCTTGGGGTATATGTTTGAGATAACCACCATTAACAGGGGATATGAGGTCCCTCATTAGGGGTACTACCTTTTTCCTAAATGTCTCATACCCCTCTGGGGGGGGGGGGAGGGGTTTAGGTGGAGAAAGTGCTCTAAAAAGTCCCCTTCCTGTTATCAAGTCCTTAGATGGGACAAATAATCTATATTATCATGGCAATCAGCTGCACATGAGAAGGGCATGTGATCCCTCTTTCAGATGTGGGTTATCATTCTCTAATAGCTCGTCCATAGAAAAGCTTTCTGGTGTCACTTGTACTTCTTGGTAAAAACTCCATTTTGCTGCTGCTTCAAGTGATCATTATTTTTACAGCAGCTGCATTTGAGAAAAACAAACATGTGACCCCTCACTTTGGCAGAGTAATAATTTATTTTGTACAAGAGGTCTATGCAATCAATTCGAGGTCCCTCCCTGCACCACAAGAAATAAGAATGTGCCTGTGAAGGACCCTTCTAATTCCTTTACTAGATAATGAGAAGCATAGTGGGAGCAGAAGGACGACATGGTGACGTACCCCACACAGGGTGAATAAAGTGGATGATGACACTTTACCATGCTGGAAACTGAGCAGGTTAAGTTCTTGCTTAAAATACAAAAAGGAGAACATTTATGTGTTTGAAATCTTATTTTAAGGGACATAAAAGTCAAAAATAAACTTTACTGATTTAGATAGAAAATAACATTTAAAGAGACTCTTTAATTTACTTCTATTAGCAGATGTACTTCATTCAAATGGTATTCTTTGTTGAAAATCATAAATACTCACAAGATGGCTGATTGTTAGGCGGTGGTTGTTCTTTTTAAAACAATGGTTAGGAGTGGTGTACTTTTATATCAAAACTGCTATTAGGTAAAATCTTCATATTAGCAATTTCCTGGCTTCTCTGCATTTAAAGGGACACGAAACCCACATTTTTTCTTTCATGATTTTGAAAGAGCATGCAATTTTAAACAAGTTTCCAATGTATTTCTATTATTTAATTTGCTTCATTCTCTTGGTATCCTTTGTTGAAAGGCATATCTAAATAGGCTCAATAGCTGTTAATTGGTGGCTGCACATATATGTCTCCTGTGATTGGGTCATCCATGTCCATTACTATATCTTCAACAAAGGATATCTAAAGAATAAAGCAAATTAGGTCATAGAAGTAAATAGAAATGTTGTTGTTTAAATTGTATTCTCTATCTGAATCATGAAAAAAACAGAGAGACGGTTGCAGAAAGGGAAATAAAAAGTTAGTGATCAGAGAGGTGAGAGGGCATGAAGAAAGACCGTTTTGTGGGATAAATGTAGATCTTGTGAGGAACAGGAGAGCATGAAGTAGACACAGAGAAATGTCAAGGCCCAAAAAGGAACAGTGACAGAAAGAGAGGGCGGAGAGGACTGAACATCATTTTATTACTGGGGGCATCATTGCAGGGGGACTGGGGGCATCATTTTATTGCAGGGGGCTTCATTTTATTGCTGGGGGCATCATTTTATTGCAGTGGGGTTGGGGGCATAATTTTATTGCAGTGGGGTTGGGGGCATAATATTATTGCAGGGGGGCTGGGGGCTTCATTTTATTGCTGGGTGCATCATTTATTGCAGGGGTGCTGAGGGGCATCATGTTTTTGTTGGGGGCATCATTTTATTGCAGGGGCTGGGGGCATCATTGTATTGCTGGGGCATCATTTTTTTTGCAGGGGGGCTGAGGGCATCATTTTATTGCAGGGTGACTGGGGGCTTCATTTTATTGCTGGGTGCATAATTTATTGCAGGGGTGCTGGGGGGCATCATATTATTGTTGGGGGCATCATTTTATTGCAGGGGCTGGGGGCATCATTTTATTGCTGGGGCATCATTTTTTTTGCAGGGAGGTTGTGAGGGTATAATTTTATTGCAGGGGGACTGGGCATTATTTTATTGCTGGGGGCTTCATTTTATTGCTGGGGCATTGTTTATTGCAGTGGGGATGGGGCATCATTTTATTGCAGTGGGGATGGGACATCATTTTATTGCAGAGGGACAGGGCATCATTTTATAACTGGGGGCATCATTGCAGGGGGGCTGGGGCATCATTTTATTGCAGGGGGCTTCATTTTATTGCTGGGGCATAATTTTATTGCAGTGGGGCTGGGGGCATCATTTTATTGCAGTGGGGCTGGGGCATAATTTTATTGCAGGGGGGCTGGGGGTTTCATTTTATTGCTGGGTGCATCATTTATTGCAGGAGTGCTGGGGGCATCATATTTTTGTTGGGGGCATCATTTTATTGCAGGGGGCTTCATTTTATTGCTGGGGGCATAATTTTATTGCAGTGGGACTGGGGGCATAATTTTATTGCAGTGGGGCTGGGGCATCATTTTATTGCAGGGGGGCTGGGGGCTTCATTTTATTGCTGGTTGCATAATTTATTGCTGGGGGGCATCATATTTTTGTTGGGGGCATCATTTTATTGCAGGGGCTGGGGGCATAATTTTATTGCTGGGGCATCATTTTTTTGCAGGGGGGCTAAGGGCATCATTTTATTGCAGGGGGACTGGGCATTATTTTATTGCTGGGAGCTTCATTTTATTGCTGGGGGCATTATTTATTGCACTGGGGATGGGGCATAATTTTATTGCATTGGGGATGGGACATCATTTTATTGCAGGGGTACTGGGCATCATTTTATTATTGGGGGCATCATTGCAGTGGGGCTGGGGGAATCAATTATTGCAGGGGGGGTGGGGGCATCATTTTATTGCAGGGGGCATCATTTTATTGCAGAGGGATTCATGTTATTGCTGGGGGCATCATTTTATTGCAGGGGCTGGGGCATCATTTTATTGCAGGGGAGCTGGTGCATAATTTTATTGCTGGGGCATCATTTTATTGCAGGGGGACTCAGCATTATTTTATTGAAGGGGGGCTTCATTTTATTGCTGGAGGCATCATTTATTGCAGTGGGGACGGGGCATCATTTTATTGCTGGGGGCATCATTGCAGTGGGGCTGGGGGAATCATTTATTGCAGGGGGGCTGGGGGCATAATTTTATTGCAGGGGCATCATTTTTGTGCAGGGGGCTGGGGCATCATTTTATTTATTGCAGGGGGACTTCATTTTATTGCAGGGGCCTGGGGCATCATTTTATTGCAGGGGGGATTCATTTTATTGCTGGGGGGCTGATGACATCATATTTTTGTTGGGGGCATCATTTTATTGCTGGGGGGCTGAGGACATCATATTTTTGTTGGGGGCATCATTTTATAGCAGGGAGCATAATTTTTTGCAGGGGGCTGGGGGGATATTTTTATTGCAGGGGGCATCATTTTATTGCTGGGGGCATCATTTTATTGCAGTGAGGATGGGGCATCATTTTATTGTAGGGGGGCTGGGGGTTTAATTTTATTGCTGGGGGAATCATTGAAGTGGGGCTGAGGGAATAATTTATTGCTGGGGGCATGATACTTTTGTTGGGAGGCATGATACTTTTGTTGGGGGCATCATTTTATTGCAGGGGAGCTGGTGCATAATTTTATTACTGGGGCACCATTTTATTGAAGGGGACTGGGCATTATTTTATTGCAGGGGGGCTTAATTTTATTGCTGGAGGCATCATTTATTGCAGTGGGGACGGGGCATCATTTTATTGCTGGGGCATCATTGCAGTGGGGCTGGGGGAATCAGTTATTGCAGGGGGGCTGGGGGCATCATTTTATTGCAGGGGCATCATTTTTGTGCAGGGGGCTGGGGCATCATTTTATTTATTGCAGGGGGACTGTGCTTCATTTTATTGCAGGGGGACTTCATTTTATTGCAGGGGGCTGGGGCATCATTTTATTGCAGGGGGGATTCATTTTATTGCTGGGGGGCTGATGACATCATATTTTTGTTGGGGGCATCATTTTATTGCTGGGGGGCTGAGGACATCATATTTTTGTTGGGGGCATCATTTTATAGCAGGGAGCATATTTTTTTTGCAGGGGGCTGGGGGGATATTTTTATTGCAGGGGGCATCATTTTATTGTAGTGAGGATGGAGCATAATATTATTGCAGGGGGGCTGGGGGTTTAATTTTATTGCTGGGGGCATCATTGAAGCGGGGCTGAGGGAATAATGTATTGCTGGGGGCATGATACTTTTGTTGGGAGGCATGATACTTTTGTTGGGGGCATCATTTTATTGCAGGGGGCATCATTTGTTTTGCAGAGGGCTGGGGGATATTTTTATTGCAGGGGCATCATTTTATTACTGGGGGCTTCATTTTATTGCTGGGGGCATCATTTTATTACAGTGGGGATGGGGCATCATTTTATTGCAGGGGAACTGGGCATCATTTTATTGCAGGGGTGCTGGGTGTTTAATTTTATTGCTGGGGGCATCATTGAAGTGGGGTTGGGGGGAATCATTTATTGCTGGGGGCATGATACTTTTGTTGGGGGCATGATACTTTTGTTGGGGGCATCATTTTATTGCTGGGGCATCATTTTTGTGCTGGGGCATCATTTTATTGCAGGGGGCTGGGGGCATCATTTTATTGCTGGGGCATCATTTTTGTGCTGGGGCATCATTTTATTGCAGGGGGCTGGGGGCATCCTTTTATTGCAGGGGCGCTGGGGGCTTCATTTTATTGCAGGGGGCTGGGGGCTTAATTTTATTGCTGGGGGCACCATTTATTTTATTTATTTATTGTGTGTGGGCTGTGTGTGTGTGGGCAGTGTGCGTGTGTGGGCAGTGTACTCCTGTGTATGTGTCTGAGTGTGTGGATGTATGTGTATATAAATATCTCTGTGTGTTTGTGTGGTACAGTGCATTGCTTCATTTCTTTTAAGTATTTTTTTGTTCTGGGTAGAGGCTCCGGGCTGTCAATCTAATTGTCAGCCTAATAATTCATTTTATATATATATATATATATATATATATATATATATATATATATATATATATAAAAACAGTTGTTCCAATAGTACAAATGGTATATTGCAATATATACAATGTTATAGTGCTCCACATTAGTGGATTTATGTTTTTATATATATATATATATATATAATGTTGTGCATTGCCTTAAAAAAAAATTTTTTTTCATTTTAAAAGCTATGGGGTGGGGTTGGGGCGGATATTGGGCGGGGTTGGAGCGGGGAGAAAGGGGGGCCCCATTTTGTCATCCTGCCTTGGGACCCGCAATGGCTACAATTAAATAAATTACATTAATTAAATACAATTAACTAAATTACAAAAAATAAATAAACACTAAATTGCACAAAATAAAAAAGAAATTATCAAATATTTAAACTAATTACACCTAATCTAATAGCCCTATCAAAATAAAAAAGCCCCCCCAAAATAAAAAAAAACCCTAGCCTACAATAAACTACCAATGGCATTGCCCCAAAGAAATCAACTCTTTTACCTGTGAAAAAATAATACAAACAACCCCCAACAGTAAAACCCACCACCCACACATCCAAACCCACCAAATAAAATCCTATCTAAAAAAAAAAAACTAAGCTCCCCATTGCCCTGAAAAGGGCATTTGTATGGGCGTTGCCCTTAAAAGTGCGTTTAGCTCTTTTTCCGCCCAAACCCTAAGCTAAAAATAAAACCCACCCAATAAATCCTTAAAAAAAAAAAACACTAACCCCCGAAGATCCACTTACAGTTTTTGAAGACCCGACATCCATCCTCATCCAAGCCGGCAGAAGTCTTCATCCAAGCCGGCAGAAGTCTTCATCCAGATGGCATCTTCTATCTTCATCCATCCGGCGCGGAGCGGCTCCATCTTCAAGTCATCCGGCGTGGAGCATCCTCTTCAATTGACGTCTCTTCCAGAATGAAGGTTCCTTTAAGGGACGTCATCCAAGATGGCGTCCCTTGAATTCCGATTGGCTGATAGAATTCTATCAGCCAATCGGAATTAAAGGGAAAAAAAATCTTATTGGCTGATGCAATCAGCCAATAGGATTGATTGAGCTTCACTCCTATTGGGTGATTCAATCAGCCAATAGGATTGAGCTCCCATTCTATTTGCTGTTCCAATAAGCCAATAAAATGCAAGCTCAATCCTATTGGCTGATTGCATCAGCCAATAGAATTTTTTACCCTTGTATTCCGATTGGCTGATAGAATTCTATAAGCCAATCAGAATTAAAGGGACCCCATCTTGGATGACGTCCCTTAAAGGAACCTTCATTCTGGAAGAGCTGTCGATTGAAGAGGATGCTCCGCGCCGAATGTTTTGAAGATGGAGCCGCTCCACGCCAGATGGATGAAGATAGAAGATGCTGTCTGAATGAGGACTTCTGCCAGCTTGGATGAAGACTTCAGCCCGCTTGGATGAAGACTTCTGCTGGTTTCGATGAGGATTTCTGCCGCTTCGTTGAGGATGGATTTCCGGTCTTCAAAAACTGTAAGTGGATCTTCAGGGGTTAGTGTTAGGTTTTTTTAAGGGTTTATTGGGTGGGTTTTAGTATTAGCTTAGGGTTTGGGCGGAAAAAGAGCTAAATGCCCTTTTAAGGGCAATGCCAATACAAATGCCCTTTTCAGGGCAATGGGGAGCTTAGGTTTTTTAGATAGGATTTTATTTGGGGGGTTTGGTTGTGTGGGTGGTGGGTTTTACTGTTGGGGGGTGTTTGTATTTTATTTTCCAGGTAAAAGAGCTGATTTCTTTTTTTTATTTTGGGGGGCTTTTTTATTTTGATAGGGCTATTAGATTAGGTGTTATTAGTTTAAATATTTGATCATTTCTTTTTTATTTTGTGTAATTTAGTGTTTATTTTTTTTTGTAATTTAGTTAATTGTATTTAATTAATGTAATTTATTTAATTGTAGTGTAATGTTAGGTGTTAGTGTAACTCAGGTTAGGTTTTATTTTAGAGGTAAATTTGTATTTATTTTAGCTAGGTAGCTAGTAAATAGTTAATAACTATTTACTAACTAGTCTACCTAGTTAAAATAAATACAAATTTACCTGTGAAATAAAAATAAAACTTAAGCTAGCTACAATGTAACTATTTGTTATATTGTAGCTAGCTTAGGGTTTATTTTACAGGTAAGTATTTAGTTTTAAATAGGAATTATTTAGTTAATGATGATAGTAATTTTTATTTAGATTTATTTTAATTATATTAAAGTTAGTGGGTGTTAGGGATAGGGTTATGGAACAACCGGAATCCTTGCACTCAAAAAGGGTTAGTAGGGAAGGGTAAAAGTGAATAAAGTACCGCCAGGCAGAGGCTTAAAAATGTAAAGCTCCTTTATTTGAAAAAAACATAAAAGGCATACACGCCAACAAGGTGACAAGGTCAAACGCGTTTCATAGCTCTCACTTCATCAGTGACCTATACCAACTCCTGAAAACTCATCCTTAATAAAGGATCCACTTACAGTTTTTGAAGACCCGACATCCATCCTCATCCAAGCCGGCAGAAGTCTTCATCCAAGCCGGCAGAAGTCTTCATCCAGATGGCATCTTCTATCTTCATCCATCCGGCGCGGAGCGGCTCCATCTTCAAGTCATCCGGCGTGGAGCATCCTCTTCAATTGACGTCTCTTCCAGAATGAAGGTTCCTTTAAGGGACGTCATCCAAGATGGCGTCCCTTGAATTCCGATTGGCTGATAGAATTCTATCAGCCAATCGGAATTAAAGGGAAAAAAAATCTTATTGGCTGATGCAATCAGCCAATAGGATTGATTGAGCTTCACTCCTATTGGGTGATTCAATCAGCCAATAGGATTGAGCTCCCATTCTATTTGCTGTTCCAATAAGCCAATAAAATGCAAGCTCAATCCTATTGGCTGATTGCATCAGCCAATAGAATTTTTTACCCTTGTATTCCGATTGGCTGATAGAATTCTATAAGCCAATCAGAATTAAAGGGACCCCATCTTGGATGACGTCCCTTAAAGGAACCTTCATTCTGGAAGAGCTGTCGATTGAAGAGGATGCTCCGCGCCGAATGTTTTGAAGATGGAGCCGCTCCACGCCAGATGGATGAAGATAGAAGATGCTGTCTGAATGAGGACTTCTGCCAGCTTGGATGAAGACTTCAGCCCGCTTGGATGAAGACTTCTGCTGGTTTCGATGAGGATTTCTGCCGCTTCGTTGAGGATGGATTTCCGGTCTTCAAAAACTGTAAGTGGATCTTCAGGGGTTAGTGTTAGGTTTTTTTAAGGGTTTATTGGGTGGGTTTTAGTATTAGCTTAGGGTTTGGGCGGAAAAAGAGCTAAATGCCCTTTTAAGGGCAATGCCAATACAAATGCCCTTTTCAGGGCAATGGGGAGCTTAGGTTTTTTAGATAGGATTTTATTTGGGGGGTTTGGTTGTGTGGGTGGTGGGTTTTACTGTTGGGGGGTGTTTGTATTTTATTTTCCAGGTAAAAGAGCTGATTTCTTTTTTTTATTTTGGGGGGCTTTTTTATTTTGATAGGGCTATTAGATTAGGTGTTATTAGTTTAAATATTTGATCATTTCTTTTTTATTTTGTGTAATTTAGTGTTTATTTTTTTTTGTAATTTAGTTAATTGTATTTAATTAATGTAATTTATTTAATTGTAGTGTAATGTTAGGTGTTAGTGTAACTCAGGTTAGGTTTTATTTTAGAGGTAAATTTGTATTTATTTTAGCTAGGTAGCTAGTAAATAGTTAATAACTATTTACTAACTAGTCTACCTAGTTAAAATAAATACAAATTTACCTGTGAAATAAAAATAAAACTTAAGCTAGCTACAATGTAACTATTTGTTATATTGTAGCTAGCTTAGGGTTTATTTTACAGGTAAGTATTTAGTTTTAAATAGGAATTATTTAGTTAATGATGATAGTAATTTTTATTTAGATTTATTTTAATTATATTAAAGTTAGTGGGTGTTAGGGATAGGGTTAGACTTAGGGTTAGGTTTAGGGGTTTATAACTTTAGTATAGTGGCAGCGACGTTGGGGGCGGCAGATTAGGGGTTATTAAATTTATGTAGGTGGCAGCGACATTAGGGGCGGCAGATTAGGGGTTAATAAGTATAATGTAGGTGGCGGCGATGTTAGGGGCGGCAGATTAGGGGTTAATAAGTATACTGTAGGTGGCGGCGGAGTCGGGGGCATCAGATTAGGGGTTATTAAATTTATGTAGGTTGCAACGACATTGGGGGCGGCAGATTAGGGGTTAATAAGTGTAGGTAGGTGGCAGCTGTGTCGGGGACGGCAGATTAGGGGTTAATAAGTGTAATGTAGGTGGCGGCGATGTCGGGGACAGCAGACTAGGGGTGTTTAGACTCAGGTTTTATGTTAGGGTGTTAGGTGTAAACATAACTTTTCTTTCCCTATAGGAATCAATGGGGCTGCGTTACGGAGCTTTACGGTCCTTTATTGCAGGTGTTAGACTTTTTTTTAGCCGGCTCTCCCCATTGATGTCTATGGGGAAATTGTGCACGAGCACGTAAAACCAGCTCAAAGCAGCGCTGGTATTGGAGTGTGGTATGGAGCTCAATTTTGCTCAACACTCACATATTGCCTGCTAACACCGGGTTTATGAAAACCTGTAATAGCAGCGCTATAGGGAGGTGAGCGGTGGCAATAACTTGCAAGTTAGTACCGAGCCGCTCTTACCGCAAAACTCGTAATCTAGCCGATAGTAACTTTTAGTATTTTTTTAATTTAGGTAATTTCGGTTAATTTAGGGGGTGTTAGGTTAGGGGGCTTAGTAATTTATTTATTTGCATTGTGGGGGATAGCGGTTTAGGGGTTAATAGTTTTAATAGGTAGTTTGCGATGTGGGTTAATGGCAGTTTTGGGGTTAATAGTTTTAATAGGGACTTTACGATGTGGGTTAATGGCGGATTAGGGGTTAATACATTAGGTAGTTTGCGATGTTGGGGTTGGCGGATATAGGGGTTAATAATTTAATAAATACTTGCGATGTGGGTTTGATGACGGATAAAGTAGTTAATAGTTTAATTAGGCATATTGCGTTGTGGGGAGGGGTCGGTTTCGGGGTTAATACTTTTATTAGTTCCAATGTGGGTTTGATGGCAGATATAGGGGTTTTACAGTTCGGTTTTATTTTTGGGAGGCGTGTTAGACTTTTACGGGAGATTTGATATATATTTTATTTTTCTTAGGTGCCGGCAGTTTCTAAAGTGCCGTAAGTCACTAGCGACTCCAGAAATTTGTATTTACACACATTTCTGGACATCGCTAGTTTATCTGAATTACGGCACTTTATGAACTGCCGGCACCCTATATTTAATACCCCGATGTGCAAGGTGAAATTACGGGTGGCGCCGGTTTCAGCGTTTGCGCTGAAGCCTGCGCCGTTGATGTAATCTCGCCCAACATCTCCATTAGGCTTTTTAAAGCTCCATTTCAGTGAAGCTGTGTTTAGAAATCAAGGGTGTAACAGGCTTATTAAAACATTCACCGCCAAAACATGTCATGAACACTTCTACACAGGCGAAGGTGCTGAACATTGGAGGTAAGGTCTATGACCAAATGATCGAAAGTGCCACTAGGCTGCAAGAAATTCTTGGAAGAGAGTCAATCCCAGAAACACTAGTGCCTAGATTTAGAGTTCTGCGTTAGCCGTCCTAACGCTGGTTTTGGCCGCCCGCTGGTATTTAGAGTCAGTCAGGAAAGGGTCTAACGCTCACTTTCCAGCAGCGACTTTTCCATACCGCAGATCCCCTTACGTCAATTGCGTATCCTATCTTTTCAATGGGATCTTTCTAACGCTGGTATTTAGAGTCTTGGCTGAAGTGAGCGTTAGAACTCTAACGACAAGACTCCAGCCGCAGAAAAAAAAAAGGTTCATAAAGCTCCTAACTACTGTGCTCTAAAGTACACTAACACCCATAAACTACCTATGTACCGCTAAACCGAGGTCCCCCCACATCGCCGCCACTCTAATAAAATTTTTTAACCCCTAATCTGCCGACCGCACACCGCCGCAACCTACATTATCCCTATGTACCCCTAATCTGCTGCCCCTAACACCGCCGACACCTACATAATATTTATTACCCCCTAATCTGCCCCCCCAATGTCGCCGCTACCTACATACACTTATTAACCCCTAATCTGCCGACCGGACCTCGCCGCCACTATAATAAATGTATTAACCCCTAAACCGCCTCACTCCCGACTCAAAAACCCTATAATAAAAATAGTATTAACCCTTAATCTGCCCTCCCTAACATCGCCGACACCTAACTTCAAGTATTAACCCCTAATCTGCCGACCGGACCTCGCCGCTACTCTACTCTGATCGGAACAGCCAATAGAATGCAAGCTCAATCGGAATTCGAGGGACGCCATCTTGGATGACGTCACTTAACGGAACCTTCATTCGTCGGGAGTCGCCGGAAAAAGAGGATGGATCCGCGTCGGCTGCTTCAAGATGGTCCTGCTCCCCGCCGGATGGATGAAGATCGAAGACGCTGCCTGGATGAACATGTCTACCGGTCCGGATGTCCTCTTCTTGCCAGATAGGATGAAGACTTCGGACCCTCTTCTGGACGGATCGGTGATACCCGGCGTGGTGAAGATAAGGTAGGGAGATCTTCAGGGGCTTAGTGTTAGGTTTTTTAAGGGGTGTTTGGGTTAGATTAGGGGTATGTGGGTGGTGGGTTGTAATGTTGGGGGGGGTATTGTATGTTTATTTAAATGCAAAAGAGCTGTTTTCTTTGGGGCATGCCCCGCAAAAGGCCCTTTTAAGGGCTGGTAAGGTAAAAGAGCTGTTAAATTTTTATTTTAGAATAGGGTAGGGCATTTTTTTATTTTGGGGGGCTTTGTTATTTTTTAGGGGGCTTAGAGTAGGTGTAATTAGTTTAAAATTATTGTAATCTTTTTTTATTTTTTGTAATTTAGTGTTGTTTTTTTTTGTAATTTAGTTTAGTTGATTTAATTGTAGATAATTGTAGATAGTTTAGTTAATTAATTTATTGATAGTGTAGTGTTAGGTTTAATTGTAACTTAGGTTAGGATTTATTTTACAGGTAATTTTGTAATTATTTTAACTAGGTAGCTATTAAATAGTTATTAACTATTTAATAGCTATTGTACCTAGTTAAAATAAATACAACGTTGCCTGTAAAATAAATATAAATGCTAAAATAGCTACAATATAATTATTCGTTATATTGTAGCTATATTAGGATTTATTTTACAGGTAAGTATTTAGCTTTAAATAGGATTAATTTATTTAATAAGATTTATTTTATTTCATTAGATTTAAATTCTATTTAACTTAGGGGGGTGTTAGTGTTAGGGTTAGACTTAGCTTTAGGGGTTAATACATTTATTAGAGTAGCCAAGAGGTCCGGTTGGCAGATTAGGGGTTAATACTTGAAGTTAGGTTGGCGATGTTAGGGAGAGCAGAATAGGGGTTAATACTATTTATTATAGGGTTTTTGAGTTGGGAGTGTGGCGGTTTAGGGGTTAATACATTTATTATAGTGGCGGCGAGGTCCGGTCGGCAGATTAGGGGTTAATAAGTGTAGGTAGGTAGCGGCGACGTGGGGGGGGGCAGATTAGGGGGTAATAAATATAATATAGGGGTTGGCGATGTTAGGGGCAGCAGATTAGGGGTACATAGGGATAATGTAGGTTGCGGCGGTGTACGGAGCGGAAGATTAGGGGTTAATAATAAAATGCAGGGGTCAGCGATAGCGGGGGCGGCAGATTAGGGGTTAATAAGTGTAAGGTTAGGGGTGTTTAGGCTCGGGTATATGTTAGGGTGTTAGGTGCAGACTTAGGAAGTGTTTCCCCATAGGAAACAATGGGGCTGCGTTAGGAGCTGAACGCTGCTTTTTTGCAGGTGTTAGGTTTTTTTTCAGCTCAAACTGCCCCATTGTTTCCTATGGGGATATTGTGCACAAGCACGTTTTTGAAGCTGGCCGCGTCCGTAAGCAACGCTGGTATTGAGAGTTGCAGTGGCGGTAAATATGCCTGTACGCTCCCTTTTTGGAGCCTAACGCAGCCCTTCAGAGAACTCTAAATACCAGCGTTGTTTAAAAGGTGCGGGGGGGGGGGACACGCGTAGCTAACGCACCCCTTCTAACGCAAAACTCTAAATCTAGGTGTAGGTCTTTAAAAGGAAGTAACTGACTTTTCTGGAAATGTATATGCCATCCGTGATCTTGAATAAACTGAAGCTTGAATAAACTGAAGCAGAAAATCTCTGAACACAGGCCTGCTCCAAAGAGTCTGCTAGAAGAAGGATATTGTCCAGATAGTGAATGACAAATAACGCCTTAAAATGAAATGCTGCCATGAGAGGAACAAGGACCTTTGTTGAAACCCTTTAAGCGGTAGAAATTCCAAAGGGAAGTGCTGAAAACTGGAAGTGGTGGCTTCCAAATGAAAAACTCAGGAACTTTCTGTGGGACTCTGCAACAGGAACATGAAAATAAGCATCCTTGAGATCTACTGATCATTGCTTCTTGGACTGAAAGGAAAGGACTTACCATGTCTTATACCTCTGATGTGAAAACCAGATCTGCCTTCTTGTGAATGAAAGAAGTCTTGAAGTGAGGAGGCTTTGTAGTTATGAAATTGGGTGCATTGTTTATGAGCATAAGAGGGGCCCCTACAACCTCTAGAAGCCCGTGGAAGAAAAGGGCTCTTACCTCTGTTCTCTTAGATATCAAAAGATCCAATTGCTTTCAAAAAGCATATCCCCTTTAAAAGGTAGATTCAGCAAATTAGCCTTGGAACCAGAATCATAGATTTAGCATTCAACTCCAACATGTCAGAATCAGCAGAGACAAAAATAAGTAACCATCTTAAGATCTGAAAGAAAAGGTGCAACATTCTCATTCTAAGACATTACAGGATACAAATTATCAGTAGCTTTAGGAACAGAGAACAAAGCAAGAAGGGGGATGAAATAAGGCTCCCTATTGAAGATAAACTTTTTAAAATTCTGTTCCATTTTCTTATCCACTAAATCTTTAAATGAACCACCATCATCAGTGGGAAACTATCATCTTTTTTGATAATCTAGTAATTGCAGCATCAATCTTAGGTGGAGTATGGAAAAGTTTTTCCAAGGAAAAGTTATTACAAATTCTCTCAGGTACTCATAGCTGCTTTTCAGGTTTAGAAAAAATAGTTAAATACATAGATTTTAAAGCATCAGAGACAGGAAAATACTGATCAGATGCATAACTTGAACTAAACCAGTCAGATGTAACTTCAGGTAATTCATCTTCAAGTCCCAGAGAAACCTTAATTCCTTTAATAAACTCAGAAATAGTTCCAGTGTCAAATGACAGAGGTTAATCATACTCCGGAGTTTCCCCATCAGAGGCAGAATCAGGGGATTGAAAATTATCCATAGAGCCCATATGTGAATCAGAGAAGCTTCCACTATATATATATATATATATACTGTATGTCCAATACACACTTTACACAATTTACTATCTTGCCAGCAAGGTTTGCACGTAAGGAAACGGTGGGCAGAGGCTGGGTTGCATGACTAAAGAAAAAATATACATTGCCAGCCATAAATAAATGGTATCATGTTTATACCTTATGCAAAAATAATAGAACATAACATGACAGAGTCTTCTTGTGCAGCAGCAGGTAGAGGATTTTCGGCTCCATATAAAAATAACAGGCTGTATAAAAAATATTAAGCATAAGCATAAATACAAGCTTAATAGTTGTCCCCATAATAATAAAACAAGAACTTACTATCAGCAGACGTCAGCTGGCAAAAAACAAAGCTGGAGCAGCTGATTAATAAACTCCAATGGGATGGAAGAAACAAGCACCTCTGTTGAAGGCCCCGCCGAGGCTAAATTGAAATCATGCACATGTGCGCGAAAAAGACTACCCTAAGATGAGACCCCCGCAACGTCCCAGAAACATGGCAGCCCCCAAATGGAAACTGTAGGGAACAGTTTCTATCACCTGTCACCACATCGCTGACCAAGGTCAAAGCCTCAGGGTCAAAGTTTCGATGGTGCCATGCGCAAAGCAAAGTTGGCTTGAAGGTAAGTCTCAATGCTTGGAACAGCTACTGCCCAAATTAGGAGAAAAACAAAACAACTGAGAGGGACTCCTAGCCCCGTCCAACCTGAGGCTCAATAGAACTATGAGGAGGAAGGGATGGTGTCGCTAAGCTACATTTATTAGGTAACTAGGGGAGTGGGGATCTCGCTGGTAAGTATTACCAGGGGGGCCAAGATAATGAATAAAAAGAGCTATAATACAAAAAAACTGAGGCAGTATAACAGACCTGGCCTGGTCCTTACATTTGTCTGAAAACCAAACAAATAAGGTTGAGGACTACAACATTTCTATTGACTTGCAAATAGAATATCATCTCCCTTACTACATCCAAACTACACTCTCTCTTTAGAATATTGGGAATGAAGAGAGAACTACAATCTTCTGATTATAGTCTGCAAAAAGACTACTTTAGGAAGGAAACTAGCCAGAGTACATAAGACTGCCTTATCTAGAAGGAACACTAGATACAGAGGATGAAAGGAGCATGCTGACAACTCAAGAAACCCTCCCGGCAAAAGAAATAGCTAATAGAAACAAAACCTTCCAGGACAAGCGCTGAAGGTTCAAGTATGCATGGTTTAAAAGGGGAAGATTTCAAAACCAAGTTGAGATTTCCCGGGATGAACAGGACTATTTCTAATCTTCCAGGACAAGCACTGAAGGTTCAAGTGTGCATGGTTTAAAAGTGGAAGATTTCAAAACCAAGTGGAGATTCCCCAGGGCGAACATGACTATTTCTAACCTAAGCCTGAACATAGTCCAGAAGGTTTGGAAGTCTAACAAGCTTTCAGGGAATAAGAAACATGGAGCAGAAATATCCCCATCAAAGTGTTGGCCTACAAATCCTTATCTAGGCCATCCTGAAGAAAATGTTTAATTTGAGGAATACTAAAAGGATGACATATAGCCTTGCTACAGACACCAAGCATAATACACTTCAAAAACTTATGATAAATTGTCTTATTAACCAGCTTGAATCATGCTATCTACCACCAAGAAGGAAAAATTAAATTGACCAAGGATTAACGAGAAGGAAAAAGGAAGAGACCTGGGCTAACAGATCTAGATGCTGAGAAAGACACTATGGTGGAACACTGGGCATCTGAAGCAGATCTAACCAAGTTCTGTGGTGCCAAGCGGGAGCTAATGAATTATTTCAGTACATTCTTCTTAGATCTGAGCAATCACCTTCAGAGAAGCTCAATTAGAAGAAAAAGAAATCAAATTAAACCGCCAAAGGACTGCTAATATCTAACAAGTCTCTTGAGGATCCTTTGACCCAGGCCGATATCTGGGGACCTTTGTAATTACACCAACTGATTACAATCTCATGATTGATGACCATACTCTTAAATGGAGAATCTGAAGACTAAAATAATCTGCCTCCTAGTTGTTGACTCTGGGAAGAGAATTGCCAAAATGATACACTGATGAGATTCCGCTCAAGCTAGGAAGCGAGGCACCTCTTTAATTGCTAGGGAACTATGGGCAACACCAAGACATTGATAGAGTCTATCGTAGTGATTATGTCAAACAGAAAACAAGTGAAGAGCACTTATTTAAGATGAGGCCAGACCTGACGCACTTGGAAGATTGCACAAAGTTCAGAAATATTGATTGGTAACCTGCCTTGACTTTTTGAGGAGACCAAACTCCCTGAGATCTTCAAAGACCCCGGACCACTCCTCAACCTAAAAGGATTTCATATGTCAGAATATAGCAGGGTTACAATACAATTTATTTAATAATTATTCTTTAAAATAACCTCCAATTAAAATGCATATACGAAACAATTGAAATCAATTTTTATTCCTAAATTCTTTAAGATTAGTTAAAATCTATATACACATTGAATTATATTTATAGAAACCAGATTATGAATAGTGATGTCCCGAACTGTTCGCCCGCGAACGGTTCACAGCGAACATAGGTTGTTCGCGTTCGCGTTTGTGGGCGAACACATGGCGATCAGACACTCCCTCACAGACACTCCCAGCTACTCGGAATCCGCCATTTTAGACTCATAACGACCTTGCTTTTTTAATGAGAGGACGTGTTGTGTTTTTGCTCCTGACATTAATAGGAAAAACATAGCTAGGCTAGTGTATTTACAGTCCAGAAGGACTCCACTCATCTCTGCTGCAAGCACAGCACCCCAAAAAGCCCTTTTTAGGGCTATATTTCGTGCCGTTTTTTTTTTTTTTTTTTATTATTAGCATTTGCCTGGCTTTCAGCTGTGTGTTTAAGGCTCACAGCATATGCTGTGACTACTGCCACCACTGATATCTCCCTAACAACATTAGTTTAAATTTAACTAACCCAAAAATATAATTATTTTTCTAGTGTAATTTTTTTTCATTTTCTATCAGGCCATATACTCTGGTTCATTGCTCTGTGCCAGCCAGCAGCCAGCAGTGTTAATATCCGTTAATAACATTATTTTTAATTTAAAAAAAAAAACACAAAAAAATATTTTTCTAGTGTAATCTAATTACATTTACTATCATGCCTGTGTCTGTCAGGCTCACTCAGCATTAATATACCTCTTTTTTTTCAGTCTTTTGGTTAATTGGTCTGTGCCAGGCAGCCACCCAGCACTCATATCTATTTTTCTTTCACCTTAATTTTAATATAAAAAAAAAAAAGTTTAAATTTGTTTGCTAGTGTAATCAAATCTAATTTTCTATCCGGCCTGTGTGTTTTGCTGACATAGAGAGCCTACTATGTTTACTTGCTGCCCTCCCTAGTCTATGAGCCACGACTCATATGTGTTTAACCTTTTTTTAATTCCCCCCCCCCAAAAAAAAATAATTTCAATCATTTTTCTAGTGTAATCTAATAGTATTTTCTATCAGGCGTGTGTGTATCCGACATACATAGCCTACTGTTTTTAATAGCTGCCCTTCCAAGGCTATCAGCCACGACTCATATGTATGTGCTTAACCTTTTTCTTAAAATTTTAAAAAAAAAGTCTTTAAATCATTATGCTAGTGTAATCTAATTGTATTTTCTATCAGGCCTGTGTCTAACTGTCTATCTGACTTACACAGCATACTGTTGTTATAATTGCTGCCCTACGTAGCAGCCAGCCAGTGCGACCACTCATAGAGTCATATGTGCATTGCACTTCTTAACATAATTTTAATATTAAAATCTAAAATTTTAAAATATTTTGCTAGTGTAATGTAACTTAATTTTCTCTCAGTCCTGTGTTTTTGTCACTTACACAGCATACTGTGTTAAATTACTGCCCTACCTACCATCCACGA
This sequence comes from Bombina bombina, assembly GCF_027579735.1. NCBI lineage: Eukaryota > Metazoa > Chordata > Amphibia > Anura > Bombinatoridae > Bombina > Bombina bombina. The sequence continues at coordinate 1,333,773,557 of NC_069500.1, read as the reverse complement.
CTCATATCTGCCAGCCTGTCTGCCAGGCCCAAGTAGCCAATTAGTGGCACCAATCACAATTCTTGTAACAGTAATAAAAAAAAAACCAAACATATTTTTTTGGACTGCAAATATTCAGTCTCCTAGGGCCATTGAATTTCATTTACCTCCTGCCTGCCACTGCCAGCCTTTTGTGCCAGGCCGTCTAGCCAACTATTTACACCAATCATAATTGTTGTCACAGTCAGACAGTATAGTTATTAATTTAAATAAAAAAAATTTTTAGTGTTGATCTTAACCCTCAGTTTGCTCGTGCCTTTGAATTGCACTTTTCTACAGCCTTCCAAGCCTGTGTGCCAGGCCTACTTAAAAAATATTTACACCAATCATATTTTTTGTGACAGTATTCGAATAATTAAAAATTAAAATTTTTGGTAATAGTTGCTGTGATTTGAATCGTCAGTTTGCTGGTGCCATTGAAACGCACTTTCCTCCTGCCTTGCAGCCTGCTGTGAGCCAGGCCCCCACCTAGCCAATTGTTGTCAGCAATCATATTTCTGTTAACAGTATTGCAAAAATTGTCAATCATCACTGTTTAGACTGTCAGTAATCAGTCTCCTAGTGTCCTTGAATTGCATCTCCCTCCTGCCTGCCATCCTTTTGTGCCAGGCCGTTGGTGTTGTATCAGCTATTAAACTAATAAGAACAGTACTAACAAAATACAGCCAATGAAGGGCCTTAGGAAGACTGAGCCAAGGTTGGATTGTAGTATTTGGTTAGGCTAATCATGATGGCCATGTAGACCACCATAGTAATAAGAACAGTACTAGCAAAATACAGCCAATGAAGGGCCTTAGGAAGACTGAGCCAAGGTTGGATTGTAGTATTTGGTTAGGCTAATCATGATGGCCATGTAGACCACCACCACCGAGAGTCCTGGAAGTAACAGGGATGATGAGATGAAAGTGCTAAGAATAGTACTACTTGAAACAACAGAGTTAGCCATGGGTGTTAATCCAAGACCGCTTGGATTTATTTTTGTATTGAGTGCAGCTAATCCTGCAGGCCATATAGAGCTGACAACATTCGGTGTTGTATCAGCTATAAAAATAATAAGAACTGTACTATCAAAATACAGACAATGAAGGGCCTATGAAGACTGAGCAAAGGTTGGATTGTAGTATTTTGTTCGGCTAATCATGATGGCCATGTAGACCGCCCGTAACAGGGATGAAAGTGCTAAGAATAGTACTAATTGAAACAAAAGAGTTAGCCATGGGTGTTAGTCTAAGACCACTCGGCTTTTTTTTGGGTTTGGGTGCAGCTAATCATGAAGGACAGATAGACCTGCCACCATTTGGTGTTGTAACAGGTATGAAAATGCAAAGAACAGTACTACATAACACAACCTACTTACCATGGGTCCCAGAACATATGTTTGGTTGTTATATTTTGTAAGGGTAATCATGCAGGCCATATAGACCTCCACCGATAGGGTGAGTATGAGTAACAGCTATTAAAATGCGAAGGGCATTACTAATTAACACAACATAGTTACCATGGGTCGCAGACCAAGAGCAGATGTCTTATTATTATATTTTGTATGGGTAATCATCCAGGCCGTATAGACCTCACCAAATAGGGGGAGTTACAGAGATTAAAGTGTTAAGAATGGTAGTACTTAAAACACAACCTCGTTAAAATAGGTAGCAGACCACATGTCTTATTATTATAATTTTTCAGGGTAATCTGGCAGGCCATATAGAACTCCCACGATAGGGGGGGGGGGGAAACAGGGATTAAAGTGCTAAGAAAAGTACTAATTGACACAAGCTAGTTGGGTCCAAGAACGCATGTTTGATTATTAGAATTTATTAGGGTAATTATATATCTAACAAATCTATCTATTTCTCTTCTATCGATTCTATCTAACTATCAATCTATGTATATCTATCTATCCTATCTATCACTATCAATCTATCTTCTGTCCGGGATGTTTTGAGACAGCCACTTTGGGAATGTTAGTTGATTTAGACCCATTATGGCTTAAAAGCAGACTCTGCATCAACTATGTAATTTTCCATGGGAGTTTTGCCAGGGATCCCCCTCCAGCATGCAACAGTCCAGGTGTTAGGACCCTTGAAACAACTTTTCCATCACTATTGTGGCCAGAAAGAGTCCTTGTAGGTTTTAAAGTTCGCCTGCCTATTGAATTCAATGGCGGTTCGCGCGTTCGCGAACAATACCGGAAGTTCGAGTCCGCGGTTCGCGAACCGAAAATTTTAGGTTCGCGACATCAATAATTATGAATCAAACTATACACGCTTATGCTGTTACAATATTCTATACAAAAATCATAAAAATATACCTTTACAATTTACCTTATTCACAATGAATTACATTAAAATACCACAATGAAATACCAGAGTATGGATCGCTAACTTTAACAGTGCTTAGTTAAACAATATAACAAGATGCTTTAACAGCCAATTTCTATGCCAATTTATCTGAGCTGAAATAAACTCTTTTTAGCTACAATTAAGGCAAATTCTAAAATATACAGTATATAGTTGCAAATATAAATTATGTTGCACTAAATATGACTAGTTAAACTACATAAGACTATGAACATGAGTTTAAAATACAAATTGTGCCCTTTTAAAATTACTAACTGCTAGTTGTCTAGTTGTAGTTACCAAATACCTTAGATTTAATTATATATATATATATTTATCAATTGCGTATACTTTACCCAAATAACCAAATCAATGTTTCAGTTTCCAGAATTTCTTGTGGGTCATCTATGGAGGGTTTACTCACAATGCACAAAGGTACAGGCCTCAAAATTGTTAATCTTCTTTTGTTCAAGAAAGTGTCCCCAAAATGGCAGAGAATATACTTGGCACCAAAGCCTATGTATTTTTCTCTCCAAAAGTTTATCTTCTTTGAGTCTGTCTGTATGTATCCTGTGTGTATGGGTCTTTATCCCAAAATAAATAAAGAATCCCTCCTCCTTTTCTTTAATCATTCCCACAAAATTTTGATGGGCCCTTACCGGTGCTTGTCTCTGATGCAACCTCGGATCTGAACATCTCATAGGTTATTCTGGTAAATGCCTTCCTGAGTAGCCAAATGCCTTTTGGTTGTAATACCATTTTTTAACTATAGGTGGCAGCAGATAACCAGAAATGCAGTTTTACCATCAATGCTGCTACAGTTTAATTATCTAACCTTTAAAATGTTTATTTTATTTACTATAATTTTCAGTATTAATAAACTTATCTGGCCAACATATATGGGACCATATAGTGTAATTTTCTCTGATTATTTTAATATTAAATATGATTATACTTCTAGTAATCATATTAATAAGCAGTTTACTGTTAATTATTTTTCTTCACAAAATCATAGCATTCAACCTCCTAGCATTATATTGTATCTTATATGAATACAGTATATTTTATATTTCTAAATAAATTTTGAATGCATGAAAAACCAGATATAGGTCTGAAATTAAAGAAATAATGTTGTTAAAAATGGCAAACATTTATACATCTATTAATGCAGCTATTATTCAATACAGCAGACATTTATCCAATATAGTATGTTTCAGATCAAATACATATACATATATGTTGTTAATATAGTCTGGGTGTGGAGAATGTTAACTTATATGAATGTATACTCAATTAATTTCATATTTAGTATTATCCAAACAGACAATCTTTCAGACTTACCTACTTACATTTACTATAACAGTTACTTATTAAGTTCAGCAAATACTTATTTAATATGTTACTGTTAGGCATTTTTCTCTTAGATCCACAAATACACATTTTTATACAATATTGAAAGTTATACAAGTTGTACTTTAAAATGAATTGAAAAGTTACAATGCAACATGTGTTTCTGCTTAGCTAGCTTGATGTGTATCTGGCCTTCAAAGGAAATACAGTGAGCCATTGTGTTAAATTATCATGTGTCTGTTAGTTCATAATATCTTCAAATTCTGTTAGCTTATCTGAAAATAGTGCAGAATTTTGTCTCCAACATCCCAGGGTATATTCTGGCTTAGGTAATTATCAGATCCATGTAATGACCCCATGTGGAGTTATGAGCTTTAAAGGCTTAATTAGTGATTGAACAATTTTATAATTTAGCATATTGAGTGGGGAGGGGAAGAAAGGTTTAAGATGAATCCTGATATGTAATTAGCAAGGCATCTCATGTCTGAACCTCATATTTGCAATACACAGAATGTATCCAGCAAATGGTATTAAGCATGCTCAAACTTAATATTTGATAGATCGCATACTTTCTTTATCTTACTATATAGATATGTATTATCCACTGATATTTACAGATACCCTGACACATATGTGGGGATTATTTCCTCTAATGGACAAATGAGAAACTGGATTGAGATATGTCCAACAAGACAGAGATTGACTGACTAAGGAATCCAGCCAAGTTAATTGGAACAGCCTGCAATCCACAGCCATAGCATGCATAGCTGGAGAGGATGCAGATGAAAACTTGCAAAAGGATGGCAACTGATGCTGACACCATTAGACCCACTACCTCTATACACTAAGCCACTGAAGACAGAAATTAAAAACTGGAGATTGACAAGCAGACTGAAACTTGATTTTGCGTTAATCTGATAAGTACAGCCGCTTGAAGACTGATCTATGACCACTCCCAGAAAGGACACTATTGTAATAGGAGTCAAGGAACTATCTGCTACGGTTCCCTTCCAGCCGCGACCATGAAGCAACCAAAATATTATTTCGGAATATATATATATATATTAAGGAAAAGATGGTGTCTAAACCAAAATCTCGTCAAAAAAGGAGCTACTGCTATGCCTTTAGCTTGGAAAACTGACAACAGAGCATCCAGAACTTTGAGAAAATCATGGGGCTGTAGCTAGACTAAAATAAAAAGCTACAATCTGATAATGCATTTACAGGAAGGCAAAACAAAGAAAATTATATATTCAAGATAAACATGTGAAGGTAAGAATACTTCTAGTCTATGGTGTCATAAACACAATAAACAATAGATCTGATAGTTTCCATCTTGAATGAGGATACCTTCAAAAACTTGTATAAGGTTTTCAGATCCAGACTGTGACTGAAGTTTCCCTACTTATTTGGAACAATAACAAGGTTGGAGAAAACCCCTTCCCTGTACTGATATTGAAACAGGAACAATTCCTTGCATGTTCTCTAACTCTCAATGCACAGAAAACATGCAGAACCTCCCATGAGGAGGGTGTGATCAGATACCTATCCTGTACTGTTTAGATATAAGCTCCTTTATCCAAGGTCCTGAACAGACTTAGACCAGGCCTTCTGAAAAGGCTCAACCTGCCCCGCACCAGCAACAAGTCTGGCCACACCTTCATGCAGATTTGCAATGGAAGGAGAGTTCTTAGTCTGCTTGGATTTGATCCATACTGGGATGGCTTACAGTAAAGCTTTGTGGGATGAAACTTCCAAAAAAATGATTCCTGGATTCTAGACAGAAAAAAAAGGAGTGAAAACTATTGGAAAGTTTACCCTTGGAATTGGATTTCTTATCCTGTGGTAAAAAAAAAAGCTTCCTTGCCAATCAAAACAGAAGAAATAATCGAATCCAAACTAGGCCTGAACTAGAATTTTCCCCTGAAAGTATAAAGATAAAACCTAGACATTGAAACCATGTCTGCTGATCAAGATAGCAATGATAAGACCTACCTAGTAAAAACAGTCAGAGCTGTATTCTCTGCATTGAGGCAAATAATCTCAATCACCACATCCAAATAAAGAAGTTGGCCAAGCTTAATAACCAAATATAATTCTGAATATTCTCAAAGAAAAGTTACAGGTATTAACTCCGCTAAGGAATTGTACCAGAGAGATGCTGCTCCAGCAACACAAGCGATACCTACAGCTTGTTGAAACAGAAAACCCCCCTTAGAGGAAGGCCTTCCTAAGATAGCTATCCTGGTTCCTTTCCATGGGACCTCTGAAAGAAGTGCTATCTTCTAAGGGAATCATGGTTCTTTTAGCTTGAGTAGAAATGGCCCCATACAACATTGTAATTGGTTTCCCAGGCTTGTCCCGTTCCTGGGAAATAATTTCAAACACTGTCTGAAACTGTAAAACCCTAGTGGATCTTTGGTGTGAAGATAAGATCCAGTTGCATGACAGTCATAATCTCTGCAGGTTTACGTTTCTGGACCCCTAAAGTCTGTAAAACCTCCCTAAGTAAAAGGTTGCGACCCCTGCTCTAAATAGTCTAGCTCAGAAAGGGTCAGTACCAGTGTGCTCCATTGGCAAAATACTTTAATGTGCACAGCACAGGATAATACAGCCTATCAGCCAATAGCACATTATAGTAGTTCATACTTATCATAAAACATACAGTGCATAACAGGTGGACTGTATAGAAGAGGAAGCACAACAATCCACTAAACAGAATATGCAGCAATAAATATATAAATGTTGCTAAAAAGTTTCCACAAATTATTTTGGGCTAAATATTTTAGCATTGGCAAAACCCTAAAATAAAAGCCCGCCCCACCCACTCTCCTGGTGATGGGATATTTTCCCCCCTCCAGTATAGCTCAGTTGAAAGAGACAATACACCAGATGAGCATGATGGCTGCCACATCAAAAAATGAAAGTGTTAAGCAACCATGAAGTGTAAAAATAACACTGTGCTAAACAACAACATGAAATGTTTAATGCATAACATAATTTTATTTGACACGTTAATAAGTGTAACAGATAAAACATTGTGATAAACAACACCATGTGAATTGAATGGTGTGAGTGCCTTACTGAGTGACAGTGTAATGCTAAAACCCCAAAATGTCTACACACAAATCTCCAAAAAATGTAAGACACAATGTAAAAAGAGCAATAGGAGGATATGGGGAAGCGCTCCAAGAGCTGACTGTCTTCTTATGTAGTTATATATATACAGGTGGCCCTCATTTTACAACGGTTCAATTTACACCGTTTCAGAATAACAACCTTTTTTTCCAGTCATGTGACTGCTATTGAGAAGCAGTGCATTTATTAAAATAGCCAGTAGGTGGAGCTGTCCGCTTGTGTTGCAGCGCAGCCAAGCAAGCTGAAATTAATCAGTTTAACCAGACCTGAGCTATCGAGCAGATTTCAAAGGAACAAGATCTTCCTGTCTATAAATCAGTCCAGATTGGAATGCATAGAAAGAACTGTTTGCAGAAAAATGCAAGTGAAGTCTGTGTTGTGTGATTATTTTATTAGGTTTATAATGCTGTTTAGCAAATGTTTTTGTTCATTTAACTTAGTTTAATTATATATTCTGTGTTGTGTGATTATTTTATTAGGTTTATAATGCTGTTTAGCATTTAAAGTCTTCATTTCAAAGCTTTAAAAATAATGTATTAGGTGTTACTTATGACAATTTTGAGAGGGGCCTGGAACCTATCTCCCTCACTTCCCATTGACTTACATTATAAACTGGGTTTCAATTTACAACGGTTTCGATTTACAACCATTCCTTCTGGAACCTAACCCCGGCGTAAACTGAGGGCTACCTGTATATATAATAATGTGGATAATATCCAAAATACAAACTATGTTGCAAAATAGAATACTAATTGTAATAAAGTGCTAATTTGCACGTGAAAGCTAGCTATAGGTGATTTCAATACTGGGTATAGATTGTGGGCTATAGGCCTATATTATACAAACTGAGCAAATATAAAGGGGCCTATCTATCAAGCTCCGAAAGGAGCTTGACGGCCCGTGTTTCTGGCGAGTCTTCAGACTCGCCAGAAACAGCAGTTATGAAGCAGCGGTCACAAAGGCCGTTGCTCCATAACCTGTCCGCCTGCTCTGAGCAGGCGGACAGACATCTCCGGAAATCAACCCAATCAGGTTGATTGACACCTCCCTGCTGGCGGCCCATTGGGGGCGGCGTTGCACCAGCAGCCAATGCTGAATACGGAGAGCTTATTGCTCTACGCATTCAGCGAGGTCTGGAGGACCTGATCCGCACTGTCGGATCAGGTCCGCCAGACTTTGTTAAATAAAGGCCAAAGAATCTAAAAACAACTAATTAAAAACAAATAACATTTATTCCATATCATAACAAGTATATAATCATACCATTGGTAATAATGAAAGATGCCGGCATCTATGAGTAAAAAGTAAAAATGTATAAAAATGAACTGTGTTCACAAAAAATCTTTTGAAAAAGGCCAAAAATCTAAGATGCAGTAAAGTGCCGTTACTTGATACAATGTACCAAAAACTGTGATCCGTGTATAATCTTAAACACAGTTTGGTGCTGAGAAGGTTACTATGCCGAAATATTTATTATGTTGTACATCTGGCTTATTAATACTCCAGCAAGTGTTCCTAAAAACAATACATTTACCCGTGTGTGTGTTTGAACACTGGGTTTTTCTTCGGATTGTTTTTCGTCAGTACATACAATCTCCAAATCCCTTAACAGGTGAAAACGCTGGGTGAAGTCTGTTTTGCAAAAAAATCCCAGTCACCTGACCTTTAATCCGTCCTGAGGTTAGTATTAACAGATTCTTCTGTGAATGTTTCTATAAAACGATACATCTGTTAACTTTGTTGCCGTTGTTTCTATGAAATAATGTCCCTGTTGTTTTATTACCGTTGTTTGCAATTTTACACAGGATTAGAGTGTGTAATCTTCACAGAATTTTTTATGCAGCCTTGGTGATGTTCTCAAGTAAAGGTGTTTTAAAGAGCACCACAACAGCAATTATAAAGCCACTCGTTAATATACAAAGTGCTTTGTGAACCTGTGTGGCCCTGTAAGCTCTGTGTGCTCCTTAGAGCAGTGTTTCCCAACCGCGGTCCTCAAGTACCCCCAACAGTCCTGGTTTTCATTATAGCTGAACCAGTGCACAGGTGAAGTAATCAGCTGATCAGAAACCATGGTTACTAACTTGCTCTCAGCCATCAGCTGATTATTTTACCTGTGCTCTAGTTCAGCTATAATGAAAACCAGGACTGTTGGGGGTACTTGAGGACCGCGTTTGGGAAACACTGCCTTAGAGCAATGCTGGAATGAAAGTGAGTCTGCTGGAGCACTTGCACAGGTTGTTGTGATACAAAATGATACAAAAATGTTTTTTTTATGCCCCTGTTTTGCTCTTACTGAACCTCTCTTATGATATATGTCAGAAGTGAACAAATCAAAGTTCTGGAGTGAGCAAATCTACGCAGTAACCTTCTCAGCACCAAACTGTGTTTAAGATAATACACGGATCACAGTTTTTGGTACATTGTATCAAGCAACAGCACTTTACTGCATCTTATATTTTTGGCCTTTTTCAAAAGATTTTTTGTGAACACAGTTCATTTTTATACATTTTTACTTTTTACTCATAGATGCCGGCATCTTTCATTATTACCAATGGTATGATTATATACTTGTTATGATATGGAATAAATGTTATTTGTTTTTAATTAGTTGTTTTTAGATTCTTTATATTTGCCCAGTTTGTATAATATAGGCCTATAGCCCACAATCTATACCTAGTAATGAAATCACCTATATCTAGCTTTCACATGCAAATTAGCACTTTATTACAATTAGTATTCTATTTTGCAACATAGTTTGTATTTTGGATATTATCCCCATTATTATATATATATATATATATATATATATATATATATATATATATATATATATATATATAAAACTACATAAGAAGACAGTCAGCTCTTTTGGAGTGCTTCCCCATATCCTCCTATTGCTCGATAAACAGCACCATGAAGTGTGAAATAAAATTGTGCTGTGCATCAACACCTTTAATAAGTGTAACACATAAATAGCTCAGCCTTAGTTATGTTGCTACTATGGCTGCAAGCTCTGCTGTGATCCCATCTTGCTATAGTTTGGCTATAATGCACATATGTACCTACTGATAGCCTGTGGGCTGTGTGAGACATGCAGGTACTTACCCAGCAAATGCCCACTCCAATGAACTTACTCTGATGTGACTTGAGGATTCAATAGAGAGCCCATCCGGTACTGTACTAGACGGTAGATGATATACTGAGTGAGTACATCTTCATGGCCAGACAGGAGGAGGCTGAAGGGCCAGTCCCAGCAGCACCTGAGGCAGGCTTGTGACCACAACTCCCACAAGAGATTTACATTGCACAGCTAGTAATCTCCTATGCCCAAGAAAACCACGATAAGCAGCACTCAGGGGAAAATTTAAAATCCAAATTTTATTGAAACCGGTTAAAATAGCACACTCCAAAAATAGAAGGGCAAAACACAAGACATCCTTACGCGTTTCGTGCCTGTTGGCACTTAATCATAGTAATCTCCTATGCCCCTATCTTCCAAGTTTCACCTTAGGAGAGGATTAAAGGATCAGAGATCCCTTCACTTGAATAAAGTCCTGACCAACTCAATCTTCAGTTTCTCCCGTGAGAGGCAAAGAAAGAATGGGAGGTACAGAAAGTGGGAGGGATAATAAAGCTTGGTGTAGGAGCGTCTTTGCCTCCTAATGGTGGCCAGGTGATTAATTTCTAACAGTAAGAAATCATGGACCCTCACCCACCTTAGAAAGAAATGCATTTTGCACAAGTATAGTCTAATCCATTACAGTGTCAATTAAACATGAGATTAAAAATTGCTTTATTCTCTTGGTATCCTTTGTTGAAGGAAAAACAATGTACATTGGTGAGCCAATAACATGAGACATGTATGTGCAGCCACCAATCAGCAGCTTCAGAGCCTACCTAGGTATGTTTTTCAATAAAGAATTCAAAGAGAACAAAACTAATTTAATAGAAGTAAATTGGATATTTGTTATATTAAAATTGCCTGCTCTATCTTAATCATGAAAGAAAATAATTTCATGTCCCTTTAAAAAGAAAAAAAGGGGGGCGGAGCCTGGTGCAGCACAGGAATGGAAGCATAGTGGGAGAGCTCCGTGCAGAAAACCAGATAAAGTGGCTAAGAAAGTGATGTAAGTGGCAGGAGAGCGGGCAAAAGACAGAGCAAAGGCAAGAGACACTATCAACAGTGATTTTGGGAGAACCGCAGCTCCTAGGATGTCAAAAAACTCATAACGGAGGTCAGAGCAGAAGCGTCTCAGACGCCATTGTATAACCCACGTGGCACTGACTTTACTACAGCTAGCGGAGAGCGCATCTAGCTTGAATGGGGTGAGCTGCAAAGGAGCCGGAGGGGACAACACAAGGTATCGCTTCTCTGTGAAAGGCGGAGGTGGCAAAGAGAAAGCGGAGGAGAAGGAAGGACAAGCAACGGCAGCACCTAAGCAACGGAAGCAACAGGTACACATGGAGGCCCGATTCTGATCGGTAACTGAGCTGGGGGTTGCGGTGGCACAAGATGTAGAGAATCTAAGGGGAAGAGACTATTGAGAGAGGTCTGATCATAAAATTCAAACGGTCCGGTAATATAGAATGACACAGCCCATAAAGGCCTATAACATGTTAAGAGATCCCCAGACTGCACAGAGCTTATTGACACAGAGGGAGAGACTTTTTGTTTTGCCTAGACACCAAGCTAGGTCCCTTTGATTCTTTTATACCCCCTCTGGACCTTGAAAGTTTATTATGAATTGAAAGGGTCGCTAAGGCAATAAAATGTTAAAGAAGAATCTATAAAGAGAATATGGCTATAAATGTATAATAGAGACTTTATGGGGGCTCATACTGCCTGCAATACACAGCTGGTCTTTTGAGGCCTTCTCATGCTCCCTTGTTGATAAAAAACACTGGATATAGCTAAGAAGATATTTTAGTGACACTTTGGTCTTTTGAAAAAATACGTTACTGTGAAGGAGGCAGGTGAAAACCATACTCAATCGCTGGTTAAAGAAAACGCAACCCAGACACCCTATCTATATACAGACATACTGTTACCCTGATCACTATTACACTGCACTCCCTACTTTACAGGGTGACAAAAGCATATCAAGATGGCTGCGAGGAAAGGCTCTAAGGCACCTCTACAAAATAAACAGTCTGCAGCTACTCTTTTTTTTCAAGCCTGCGAAGGGAGAAAAGTTATCTGATACTCAAATGCAAGAATCAGATGAAGAGAGGGAGGAGACGGAGGGAAACAGGGATGGAGGGGAGGACTCCAGGCCCTTAACTAAAGCTGATCTGGATCATCTAGTCTCCAAGCAGGATATTAACAGTAACTTTGAGAGACTGCTAGAAAAAATGGAATCCTTGCAAAACTCTGTAACTAACAGTATATCAGAATTAAAGCAAGAGATAGTTGATCTGGGGTCAATAGTAAATTCCTTAGAGGAAAGCGGTGATACTATGGTAGAAGATCTAAATGCAGTAACAGATAAAGTCACTTCTCAACAATCTGAAATAGAAGAAATATACGATAAACTAGAGGATCTAGAGAATCGTAGCCGAAGATCTAATCTCAGATTAAAGGGAATACCGGAAACAATAGGCCCTAAAGAGTTAAATGCTTATTTGTCAAACCTCTTTCGGAGCATTACTGGCTCAGGAGGAGACGAGAGTTTCCAAATGGAAAGGGCGCATAGGGCACTTCGGCCCAAACCTAAGGGGGATGAGCCACCCAGAGATGTTATTATCAAGATGTTACGCTTCCAAGAACGGGAGGAGATACTTGCAGCAGCCAGAAAGAATCCCACTTTTAAATATCAGGGGAACATCATCCAGTTTTTCCAGGATTTATGCCTAAGGACTTTACAAAGAAGAAGCTCCCTTAGACCGCTTACATCCCTGTTGAGGAAAAATCAAGTGCCATACAGATGGGGCTTCCCTTTTGCTCTACACATAACCTGGGAAAACAGGACATTTTCTATTAGGGATCCTCAGGAGATCCTAGAAACATGTAGTAGATTGAAGCTAGATCCCCCGGCCGACCTACAGCAGGAAACAACCTCTGACCATTCAACTCAGGGGGGAAAGCCTCGTCAGAAACAATGGTCCAAGATTCCGGAAAAGAAGCGAAAGACCTAAACACACTGGACCCTGCAGAAGGTTCAATTGTCTGAAGAGACAGCTCTCTATTTTTGTATTTTTGACCCTGGTACCCGCTCCTCTGGGATCACAGCTCAGCTGATACAGAGGAACTTGCCTGGACTTAGTGGGACCTGTAAGATCATATACCAAGGGTCAGATAAGTATGATCACAATGAGCAAATGTTTTGATTTCTAGGTATTGCTTGTGACTGGATTTTGGGAATTGGAAGGGGGTGGAGGGTTATCAGTCATTATGTGCCTTATACAGAAGACCACCTATGCAATCGGGACAATTATGTTTGGTAATATGGACATTTCTTAATGTTGTGTGCAACTTTTCCCCCTGACAGGATTCAAGCTGAGACAAGTCACCACAAGATTTGTTATTTGTCACTCTTTGAAATATGTTTTCTAACCAGAAATGCCATTGCAATTGCCATGTTTTGTTCTCTTTCTCTTTTAATTCTTGCCTATTCTCAAGATATTTACTGAGCCATAATGTTGAAGTGATGTTGTAATCTGCACTCAGGTAGAATATGTGTTGGTTCCCGGATGGGAATGACATAGTTTATGTTGTTATGTTTGAATTTTTATGTTATTTAATTTTTATTCTTTTTTGGTTAAACCAGGTGATTCCTAAAAGGTTTGAAGGAAGAAATTTGAGGAAGTATTGTAACATGAGGGTAACTCAGGTATTAAAGAATAATGGTAGAAAAGGGGTCCTTTGGGACTCAGACAGATTTGATGAGACAAATTACATAGGGAGGATAGGGGGGGGGGAGGCGAAAAAAATTACTGATGGCACATAATATAAAACTAATCTCTCATAATGTCAGAGGACTAAACACAGATACTAAAAGACGCACAGCCATGACACAATATCTGAAGTCTAATGCAAACATTATATTTCTTCAGGAAATGCACTTTCTGTCCCAGACGATCCCAAAATATTGGACTCAAAGGTTTTCACAACATTTCCACTCAACGACAGACTCAAAAAAAAGGGGGGTGACGATTCTACTACATAACTCTTTGGACTTTATACTGGATAGTGAAATTAGAGATACTGAAGGTAGGTTTGTGATAGTGAGAGGCACTATTCAGAACACTAAAGTCACTCTTTTCAATGTGTATGCACCCAATGAGACACAGAATGCCTTCTTTGAAACAATTTCGCAACATCTCACCCAGTGGTCACAGGATAGAATAATCTTGGGAGGAGATTTCAATGTCACTATGACCTCTTTCTCGGAGGGAGACACTAAGGGGCTATCGAGTAAACAACACCGTCACAATGCAATAGTTAAGTCAATTAGGGAGTCGATGGGAGCACATAATCTTATAGACTCATGGGAGGCGGTGGGCAATTCCAAACATGAATACACATACTACTCACCGGCACACAATTCTTACTCCACCTTAGATTATATTTTCGTGAGTCAAATACTGACCCCTAATCTGATTACATCAAGTACGCAGTCATGCGTGTGGTCTGACCATTCACTAGTAATTTTAGAGTTAACAGGGATTTTAAATTTCTCAAGACCAAGATCATGGACGTATAACCCAACGCTCCTTAAAAACCCAGCAATTTTGGAGAGAATAAAGATAGCACTAGGAGAATATTGGCAAGTAAATACGGGGACTACAAGTAACCCAATAATGATTTGGGCCGCTCACAAACCGGTGTTGAGGGGATTACTTATTAAAGAGAAATCGATGGTGGTGAGACACTCAACACATTTAGTGAACGCACTTCAGAGAGAGGTAGAGACACTAGAACGGGAACATAGACGAACCCTTTCCTCGGGAGTATATAGATCTCTTCAGACTAAACGTAAAGAATTGGCCACAATCTTAAACGAGAATTCTGTCCGTGCTGCACTGTGGCTGAAGGCACACTACTATGTGTATGCAAACAAGCCAGATAAATATCTGGCATATAAATTAAGGGAGAGAACCAAACTCTTTGCAATACCTTCTTTACACACACGGGGGGGGACTCCCACTTCCAATCCCCAAGAGATAGCCGAAACCTTTGCTCAATATTATGAGAATCTCTACGATGGGAAGAAGGTGGCTGGGGGGGATCTAGATCGGCAGACAAACAACCTCCTGGGACAGGCTAGATTACCACAGATTCAAGACTCGGATCTGACCATTTTAAATGCAGAGATTACGGCTATGGAAATACTGACAGTAATTAGGGACCTCAAAACGGGAAAAGCGCCAGGACCAGACGGACTAACAGGGGAATATTATAAATTATTTAGAAGAGAGCTGCTACCCCATATGTTGACCTTCTGTAATGGTATACTAGCGGGGAGGGAACTACCTCGGGATATGTTAAGAGCCAAGATAGTGGTGATACCTAAAATAGGGAAAAACCCAAAATACTGCCAAAATTACAGGCCCATTTCCCTGATTAACACAGATCTCAAAATCTTCACAAAAATTATAGCTAACAGTCTTAAATCAATTCTACCAGCATTAATCCACAAAGACCAAGTGGGGTTCATTAAAGATAGGGAAGCCCCAGACAATGTGAGGAGAATTCTAACCCTAGTAGATTACCTAAAGCAGACTAAGACTCCATCACTACTTTTATCACTTGACGCGGAAAAGGCGTTTGATAGGGTAGACTGGGCCTTTATGTTTAAAGTATTAGAAAACATGGGTTTTAAGGGAGCATTTATAAAGGCACTTACAACCATTTACTCAAGACCGACGGCAGTGGTGGGAGCAGCAGGGTATATTTCAAGACCCATTGATATTTTAAACGGAACCCGCCAAGGGTGCCCACTCTCGCCACTCCTGTTTGCCATCAGTATAGAACCACTTGCAGCGCTTATTAGGCATTCGATGGACATATCAGGGGTGAGGGTGTCCAATGACGAATATAAATTGACACTATTTGCAGATGACGTTTTGCTGACATTGACCAAGCCTCTGATCTCTCTACCTAATCTATATGACATTTTGGGAAAATTTTCAGACATTTCGGGCTATAAGATTAACCTAGATAAATGCGAAGCCTTACCCATTTGTCTTCCATCACATACCCAAAAGTCGATTGAGCTAAACTTTAATCTCACATGGGCAAAAACCCACATTACCTATTTGGGAGTCAAGATTAATAGTGCATTCTCCGAATTGTATAGAATGAATTATGTCCCTATTTATAAAGCTATTAGGAGAGACCTAAACAATTGGAAAAAGGGGAGATTTTCGTGGTATGGGAGACTTTCGGCTATTAAAATGAATGTCCTACTCAGGATTTTGTACCTTTTCAGAGCTCTGCCGGTTGGGGTCCCCCTGGCCGATTTAAATGCCCTACAAACTGATTTATTTCGATTTCTAAGGGGGGATGGGAAAGCGAGAATAGCGGCACAATTGTTAAAACAGCATAGACAGATAGGGGGAGTGGGAGTCCCGAACCTAGTGGATTACTATCATGCCTCCAGGCTGGCACAATCTGTCATCATGGAGAAAAACTTTCAGGGGGTTCTCTGGCCAAAAATTGAAGCAGATATTGAAGGCAGCGACAATCCGGCAGATATATTATGGGATCCCTTATGGAATACCAAAAAACTTGCATATAGGTCACCGGTAACATATGAATCTTTACACATCTGGCATAAGATAACCAAACAGATGGACTTATTTAACCCTCACTCTCTATTGACACCCTTAAAACTTTTACCGCCAGTCGAACTTAGAAAAGCAGTGGGAAAATGGGAAAATAAGGGCCTCTATAGGGTCGCAGATTTTTTAGATGGGGAACTAATATCTACCTTTAATCAGATCAGAGATAAGATCCAACCACACACATTGAACTGGTTTCTCTACTTACAGATTTCATCAGCTATCTCAAAACACATGACTGACAGACTTAAGCAACCCTTGACTTCTATGGAAAAGATATGCAGCACACAAGCCAGAGGGAAACACGTGATTTCTCAGATATACTTGATATTGCAAAGAAAGAAGACCATCCTTAAGACTCCTTTAATGGAGAGGTGGGAAAGAGAGGTAGAGGAGGTGAAAGAACAGAAGACATGGGAAAAGATCCTGTCAGAAGCAGGGAAAGGCATGCTTAGTGCAGATATGAAGGAAAACTGTTTGAAGGTGGCCTTTCGTTGGTATCTTACACCAGAAAGGACGGCTCACATTCAATCTGTAAATAGTGCTTTCTGCTATAGGGGATGTGGGATGAGAGGGACGTACAGACATATGTGGTGGGACTGCCCAAAGGTCCGACCATTATGGGATAGGCTCTTGAGGCAGCTCAGTGACACATTAGATGAAAACATTGAACTAACGATAACTCAGGCAATTTTACATGAGAGGGTGGGCCCGCTGAATTCAGCGATCAACACTTTTATTAGGACTCTTTGTACATGCTTACGCATCTGTATAGCCAGACATTGGAAGGTGGGAGCACCGAGATGGACAGAAGTTTTAGATAAAATAAAAGATATATATACAATGTCAGAATTAGCAGCTTGGGCGCAAGGGAACACTGAGCAGTTTCAAAAAATATGGTTCTACTGGATTCTGAAAGGCTGCACTCGACCACACACCACTCAGGACAGAGATGAATGAGGGTAATCAAGACAGTAGGGGAGATAAGATATTTGTAGAGGAAATTTGAAGTTAGGGGACAGACCGGGCCTGGAGATACCTGACTTGCCTGACTGAGGTTGTAATATGTTGATAGTAATTTTTCTTTTTCTTCAACAGAAATATTATTTGAGAGATCTCTAGAGAGCATGGAATCACCTGGTGGGAGGGAAGGATGGGAGGTTGGGGGAGTTAAGTTTGTTATTTTTAATGTATTGTTATTATCTGCTCATGTTAAGGGGAAGGTGACTCTACTCAAAGTTGACCAGTTGTGAGGTGAAAGTAATACTTGATATATGTGCAGAGAAAACACAAGGTGGTAGGCGGGACATACGTGTATACAACGAGTCATCTTCACCCGGTACTAATGCTTTGTATTTTGTGTTTCAAAAATTCAATAAAAAACATTTCAACTAAAAAGAAAAAAAGTTTCCAATTTACATCTATTATGAAATTTGCTTTGTTCTTGTTATATTCTTTGTTAAATCGATACCTAGGTAGCTGTTTGTAGCACTACACGACCAGAAATAGTGCATCCATCTAGTGCTCTGGCAAATGGATAACATTCTTGAAAAACTGCTTGCCATATAGTGCTCCAGACATGAGCAAACTCCTGAGCTTACGTCCCTGATACTAAGAGAACAAAATTTGATAATAGAAGTAAAATTTCAAAGTTGTTAAACATTGCATGCTCTATCTCACTGGTTTTCAAACCTGTCCTCAAGCCTCCCCAACAGGCCAGGTTTTCAGGATTACATTGGATGAGAGCAGTTATAATAACCATGTTTACTAATCAGCAGATATTTTCACCTAATTATTTCACCTGTGCTCCAGTTCAGATATCCTCAAAATGTGGCCTGTTAGGGGGGGGGGGGGGTGCTGAGGACAGGTTTGTTTTTTTAAGCACAACAATAATTGTCTTATGCTTAACACATGCATATGAAGATTACAATGGAAAACATCTATACCTCCCAACATTTCCAGGACTGGGAGATGAGGGAGACTTAAGTGTCTCCTAGCAACACTTCAAAGGAAAAACTGCTCCTTTGCCTTTCTGTCGAGGCCACAGTCCCATTGTGGGGCAGTGACAGAAAGTAATCGACCCTGCACAAATGAGGATTCTAGCTAACAGATTAAATTCACCTTTAATGAAACTAATCTAAGTAAGTTTTGTAAAAAATAGAGAGACACCTAATAATACTGGTAAAATTATAGATCTAATCAATTTTATATGTACTCCTATCTTTGGATGTGGAGAAGACATTTGACAGGATTGATTGGTATTATATGCATTGTGTATTAAATAAATTACCCAAGACCAACAGGATTACTCCAGAGACCATCCTGGAGTCATTTAAAGGGCCATAATACCCAAATGTTTAAACACTTGAAAGTGATGCAGCATAGCTGTAAAAAGCTGATTAGAAAATATCACCTGAACATCTCTATGTAAAAAAGAAAGATATTTTACCTAAAAAGTTCCTCAGTAGCCACCTCCCATTGTAAAGGATTTCTAAGCAGCATTTTAGTGTGTATGTCCTGGGACAGCCGAAGGGACTAGCATCGTGCACTCTCATATTATTTCACCAATCAGGTAAAGGAAGCTTACTATGAAATCTCATGAGAGTTAAGTCAAATCTCATGAGATCACAGTAAGAGTTCATGACCTCAGCACTGCTGATGCTGACTGGCTGCTGTTCATTTCTTCATTTTTTTTATTTTTTTTACCTGCAGCTGGGAGCAGCTGAGTATAACTTTTTACACAGAACTTACTCTGCTGAGCTGAGGAAATTGTGAGGTAAAATATCTTCCTTTTTTACATAGTGATGCTCAGGTGATATTTTCCTGTCATCTTTTTACAGTTATACTGCATCAGTTTCAAGTGATTTAGCATATGAGTATTATGTCCCTTTAATGATCATCAAACCACTTTAGAAGTCATTTGCACATCCTCAGGCTTGTAAAGTCATCAACTAAGGTAAAAAAATCTACTTTATGACTTCAGAATGGTTAGCAGATTACCTTACTGATTACTTCACAAGCACGAACAGCCAGTGAATGACTCGAGTCATCTCATTTAAAAATTTTGGCTTGTGGGCATACTTCAGGATGGCTTCTTGTAACGCTTGTGGGATATCAGACCAAACTCGGCCAGTAGTCTTATTATCCTGGCATCGAGTCGAATGATAGGGAATATCCCAGAGCAGAGAAAGTTAGTAAGATGAGGAAGGCGGCACTCACCACAGGCAGGACAGTCCCCAGCGGCAGCGGCAGAGCAGTCCAAGGATGAACCACTAGAATGGTCAGACAGGCACAGTTTGGCAACAGTAAAGCAGTCCAAGGGCACACCACTAGAGTGGTCAGGCAGGCAGGGTTTGGCAACAGTAAAGCAGTCCAAGGGCACACCACTAGAGTGGTCAGGCAGGCAGGGTTTGGCAACAGTAAAGCAGTCCAAGGGCACACCACTAGAATGGTCAGGCAAGCAGGGTTCGGCAACAGTAATACAATCCAGCAGTTAAGGGGTAGAGTAGTCAGACAGGCAGGTTCAGCAATAGTAATTCAATCCAGCAGTTTAAGGGGTAAGGCAGGTAGAGTAGTCAGGCAGGGAGGTTTAGCAACAGTAATTCAGCACATAGATACAATGATCTGTCACACCCAGGAGCACGCAAAGTAACACCTATACTTGGGCAGTGACAGATCGTTTGTACAAACTTTAAATAGGCGCAGGATTCGTGCCACAGAGGTCCGACCGGCATCAGGAGTGTGTGGCAATGACGTCAGCGCCGCACGTATCCGGACCCGACACTACCCCTTGCAATGAGCAGGGAAGGAAACGTCGCGCCCCTAGCAACAGCTAAAGTGGCGCGGAGTGACATACCCCCTCCTCAAGGGTTCCCTCCGGGAACCAGAGTTGGCCTCAAAGGATGAGCAGCATGGAATATGGAGAGCAGAGATGGAGCATGCACATCACGGGCAGAAACGATCTGCCACGGAGTAACCCTTTCAATGTATCTGGAGTCCAGGATCTTAGCTACCTCATATTCGGGGTCACCACGGACCAGGAGCGGAGGAGGAGGAGATTTGAGCCGGGTATATCTATTCTTGATGTAAGGTTTAAGTAGTGAGATGTGGAAGACTGGATGTATGCGTAAGGTTTTTGGCAAGGCCACTTTGTAGGCAACAGGAGACAGTCTTTTCAGAACTCAATTTGTGACAGGGTTGACGTAGACGAATGTGTCAAGTAGAGATCCAAACACTTTCACCCACTGGGATGGCACGTACAGAAGCCCTATGATGATCAGCAAACTTTTTATATCTAGAGACAGCTGAACGTAGCTGAACGTTGCCAATGAGCGGTGAGTCCAGTGACGTGTCAGTCTGCGGCAGGGACCCCAGTGGACTGAGCTGAAAGAGGGAAGACACAAGGTTGATACCCTGCTGCGGCTTGAAATGGAGAACATCGAAGAGAAGAGTGCCAATGAGTGTTTCTGGCCAGCTCAGCTAGGGGTAGCAACTCAGACCAGTTGGTATGGCGAGCGTTGACAAAGGCTCTAAGGTAGGCTTCAAGATCCTGGTTTGCTCTCTGTTAGTCCATTAGTCTGAGGATGGTAGCCAGATGACAAGGAAACAGTCCCAATCAACTTACAAAAGGCTCTTCAAAAGGCAGAGATGAACTGTGGACCTCTGTCGGAAACAATATTCACTGGAATGCCATGAAGTCGTACCACATGCAAGTGAAAAAGGGAAGATAATTCTTGAGCAGAAGGCAGTTTGGTTAGGGGCACGAAATGAGCCAGTCTGGAAAAGTGGTCCACCACAACCCAGAGAAAAGCGGTCCACCACAACCCAGATAACTGTATGGTGGTCAGAAGAAGAAAGGTCCACAATGAAGTCCATTGTTATGTGTGTCCATGGTTGTTTGGAAATGGACAATGGCTGGAGCAAGCCAGGAGGCAAAGATCGGGGAGTCTTGTTGGCAGCACAAGTTGTGCAGGCTTTCACATAATCCTTAGCGTCGGACTTCATAGTAGGCCACCAAACATGTTGGGAAAGATGCTTGAAAGTCCTAGTCGAACCAGGATGTCCTGAGAGTTTGATATCATGAGCCCAGGCTAGCACAGGGATACGTAGGTTCAGGGGTACAAAGAAGATTTTGGAGGCCATGGGGGCACCCGGAGGTTTGCTAGACTGAGCACGTTGCAATCTTTGCAGAAGGGTGGTATTGAGCAACCACACAGGAGGGGGGTATGATGTGTTCATTAGGAGCTTCTGAGGAATCACTTGAGTGAGGGAACTGACGGGAAAGGGCGTCCACCTTCTTGTTCTTGGTCCCAGGAAGATAAGAGACCACAAAGTTAAAACGGGAAAAGAACAAGGCCCACCTGGCCTGTCGAGGATTGAGTTGATGAGCAGCCTCTAGGTAAGTCAGATTCTTGTGGTTGGTGAGAATCTGAATAGGATTGGCGGTGCCCTCTAACCAATGACGCCATTCAGTCAAAGCCATCTTAATGGCTAAGAGTTCACGATTACCCACATCGTAGTTCCTCTCAGCAGGAGTAAAGTGTTTAGAGAAAAAGGCTACAGGGTGTGACTTGGAAGTCAAAGGGTCCATTTGGGTAAGAACTGCTCCAGCCCCAATCTCGGAAGCATCAACCTCTAAAGTGAACTGTAGGTCAGGATGGCGGAGCACAGGAGCTGAACGGAAAGCCTTTTTCAGACAAGAGAAGGCATTTATGGCCTCAGGAGGCCAATGTTTACAGTCTTTGTTCCGTTTTGTCAATTCAGTGAGAGGAGCGACTGTTTGAGAAAAGTTCTTTATAAACTTGCGGTAATAATTGGAGAATCCCAACAACCTCTGTAAATCCTTTAAAGAGGTTTATTGAGGCCATCCTAGAACTGCGGTTAGTTTAGCAGGATCTATGGCAAAACACTCCTTCTAGATGACATAACCAAGGAATTGGATCTGAACTTGATTAAACTCACACTTTTCTAGCTTGGCTACCAAAGAATTGTCTCTGAGACGAAGAAGCACCTGTCTCACGTGTCTATGATGCTCATCTAGAGTGGAGGAGAAAATAAGGATATCATCAAGATAAACTATGACAGTGCGGTTGAGGAGGTCACGGAAGACATAGTTGACAAATGCCTGGAAGACTGTAAGGGCATTACAAGGTATTCGTAATGCCCAGATCTTGTGTTAAAGGCGGTCTTCCATTCGTGGCCTGGAAAGATGCAAATCAGATTGTATGACCCACATAAGTCCAATTTGGTGAAAAAGCGAGCATCCTGGAGTGAGTCATACAGTTTGGTGATCAATGGTATGGGATGGCGATTCTTGATGGTTATGTTGTTCAAGGCCCTGTAGTCAATGCAGGGTCTGAGTCCACCATCCTTCTTACTGACAAAAAGGAAGCCAGCCCCAGCAGGAGAAGAGGAATGGTGAATGAAACCTTTAACTAGGTTCTCTTGGATGTACTCCTCCATGTATTTGGTTTCAGCCTTGGAGAGTGGATAAGTCCTCCCTTTAGGAAGTGGGGCTCCGGGAAAGAGGTCGATCTTGTAGTCATAAGGACAGTGGGATGGCAGCACGTCGGCTACTTTTTTCTCAAACACATCTGCAAAGTCTGTGTATACTGAAGGAAGGTTTGAAGGAGTCTGTATACTGGCTATGGGAATACGGGGCAGAGGAATGACTTAAGCAAAGCAGGGGTGGAAAAAGGAGGTACCCCAGGAGGCCAGTTGTCCCTCAGCGACTACAGTCGAACTGTAGATTGTGTACCCAAAGCCAAGGAAGACCAAGGATGACAGGCTGTGCTGGGGAATGAATGCAGCTGTTTAGTGTGAAGGACTTCCAAAGTCAGGGTCAGGGGTGATGACTCAAAATGGATCATGCCTGAACCAAGGGGGGTGCCATCCAGGGTAGTTATTTTGAGGCAATGTCTTTTCTGCAGAAGAGGCAAACCAGCTTGAATCATAAAACGGTGATATAGGAAGTTTCCAGCTGCCTCTGAATCAATGAAGGCTTGAGTGTGGACAGTATTCTCAAGGAAGGTAAGGGTAACAGGTACCAGGATCCGAGAGGAGTGAGGGGATTTAGTAGTCATCATGCTTATAGGTACCACAGTGTTATTCCCTAAGCATTGGCTTTTCTCGGCCGAATGTCACAGTCATTTAGTTGATGGGTGTTAGATCCACAATAAAAACATAGTCTCAGTCTCCTTCTTCTCTGCCTTTCAGACTCCAAAGGTTTGAAGGAGGAGAGATCCATGGGTTCCTCCACTGAGGTAACTGGAGCTGCTGAACGGGTAGCGGATGCTGCCGAAACTAGGGGAACAGAAGGATGGGAGGGAAGGATCCTCCTTGTTCTGTCTCTCTCGGCTTGTCTTTCCTGAAAGCGAGAGTCCAGACTGATGAAAAGCGTTCTAAAGTCATCCAAAGAAGAAGGAATATCATAATAAGTGAGTTCATCTTTGATGCGTTCATGGAGACCCCTCCTAAAGGCTGCCTTGAGAGCACTGCCATCCCAAGTGGTTTCAAGTGCCAAGGTGTGGAACTCAATGGCAAATTGTGCCACAGTTTTATTGCCCTGGCGGAGATCCAGGAGAGAATATTCCACAGCAGAGGTACGGCCAGAAGCCCCAAACACAGAAGATAAAGCAGAAATGAACTCATCAGCATCATGCAGGAGTGTAGCGTTCTGTTCCAAAAGGGGAGAGACCCAGGCTAGGGCCTTGTCCTTTAGCAGGGAAATGATAAAGGTGACCCTTGACTGATGAGACTGAAAGGTGTGAGGATCATTGCGGAAGTGCAGCCTGCATTGGTTTAGAAAGTCCCTGCAATCAGTAGCACCTTCATACTTGTCAGGTAAGGGTATCCGGGGTATACTTCCAGAAGCAGAGGAAAAAGTCACAGTACTAGGAGTAGGGACTGGTGGTGTAGCAACAGGAGCGGCATCCCTTGCTGCAACTAGTAAGGAGAGTTGAGCGGTAATAGCTTCTAGCTTGGAATCCATATTCTGCAACTGTGTGGTATGGGTTCCCAACATCTGTCCCTGAAGATAAACAGCTTGTGCCACCTTATCTGGCTGCATGGCCCAAGTATAATGTAATGCTCGTGGGATACTCCTCTATCAGACCAAACTCGGCCAGTAGTCTTGTTATCCCGGCGTCGAGTCGGAATGATAGGGAATATCCCAGAGCAGAGAAAGTTAGTAAGATGAGAAAGGCGGCACTCACCACAGGCAGGACAGTCCCCAGCGGCAACTGCAGAGCAGTCCAAGGATGAACCACTAGAATGGTCAGGCAGGCAGGGTTTGGCAACAGTAAAGCAGTCCAAGGGCACACCACTAAAATGGTCAGGCAGGCAGGGTTCGGCAACAGTAAAACAATCCAGCAGTTAAGGGGTAAAGCAGGTAGAGTAGTCAGACAGGCAGGTTCAGCAATAATAATTCAATCCAGCAGTTTAAGGGGTAAGGCAGGTAGAGTAGTCAGGCAGGGAGGTTCAGCAACAGTAATTCAGCACATAGATACAACGATCTGTCACACCCAGGAGCACACAAAGTAACACCTATACTTTTGCAGTGACAGATCGTTTGTACAATCTTTAAATAGGCGCAGGATTTGCGCCACATAGGTCCGACCGGCATCAGGAGTGTGTGGCGATGACGTCAGCGCCACACGCATCCGGACCCGACACTACCCCTGGCAACAAGCAGGGAAGGAGACGCCGCGCCCCTAGCAACGGCAAGAGCGGCGCGGCGTGACACTTCTCATGACTAGTCTGGAGTCAATGATTACTGCAGAATGACTCTAGGAAGATCATCTTTTTTGACTATGGTAGGTATCACAGGTCCTTTCCAATCGAAAGAAAGGTAAACAGACCGAACTGAGCATGACAAGATGGTGCCACTCGCCTTTCTCGCAATCTCACGAGTTCAGTACTATTTTAAAATCCTTGGAGGTTGAACTTCAACTCCATATTAGCGCTGTATTAGTGAAATGCTGTAAAGCGAGGTATACCTGTATATCAACAGTAGTTTGCATTGCTCATTTCTGGAAAACCGAAGTTCCTCATTGTAACATAATCAAACATAAAAAAGCCTACTACTGTGAAATGGAAAGTATAGTGGCAGATTTATTGAATAAAAAAGAACAATTTTTAAATTCATGGGAACCATGGATTATGTATTTGGAGGCCAGAAGAAAGATAACCAATATCAATATAGTAGGGGAGGGAGAGTCAGACTCCACAAGCTAGGTGAGGTGGAAGGGGAAAATCTTTTTTTCCCCCCTCTTTCTTCCACCTTTGTATTATGAAAATTCAGGGGCTAATAAAAAGAATAGCATTGCTGTTCATAAGATGAATGCACTAATTTGCCCATGATATTTTATTCTTAGTGATTGATTTATAACTGCCCACACAAGATATCTGGACTCAGACGATCAGTACACTGAAGTGTCAAGTAATTACAAGATGTTGAAAGCAAAGATAAACATTCCTTTATTGCTCTTTATATTTACAACAATGTTATAAATAGTGTATTCTTTAAAGGGACACTCAGGTTTTATTACATTTTCATGATTCAGATACAGCATGTAATTTTAAACAACTTTCCAATTTACTTCCATTAAAAAAAATGTGCACAGTCTTTTATATTTACACTTTTTGAGTACTCACAGACTATACGTATATTCATTTGTGATTGGCTGATTGCTATCACATGGTACAGGGGGAGTGGAAATATACATAACTTTGAAATGTGTTAGAAAAACTCATTTGAAATTCAGAGTAAATGCTATTGTATTGTCTTGTTATCTTGCATTTGTTGATTATGCAAATTTACAGTGTTTACTGGTCCTTTAATGTTTTCTTCTGCTTTTATGTTTATTTCATGAGCATTTCAAGACCAATAAATTATTTCAAAGGAAAAAAAAAAACAGAAACGAAATATCTTTACACTCATATGTTGTTCACATTTATTTTGTTACCTGCAAATCTGTATTTGCACAGAAAAACAAGGATCGATGAGCCCTGACAACAAAACAAAATGTTAACTGCTACTATACAAAGACTTGAAACCCGCTGTTTGAATGATGGGATAACCCTGTTTCAAAATAGGGGTCTTATCATATCTACCTTTATATTTACAAACCTCACATTTCCCAGGGGCTTTGTGGAATGGGAAGATCAAACAACTTGTTAGTAGTTATACACTGGAAATTTGTAAGGGGGGCAACTTTAGAGGGGACAGACTGTGTCCATGGCTGGTCAGGTTGTGGGCGTGGTTAGGTGGGTAGGAGGTGTGGCTTAGTCCCTTTAAGGGACAGTCTAGTCAAAATTAAACTTTCATGATTCAGATAGGGAATGCAATTCCTAGGTAGGCTCAAACTGATTTCTAAACTGTTGAAAAACCGCCTCTTAGCTCAGAGCATTTTGAAAGTTTTTCACAGTTAGACAGTACTAGTTCATGTGTGTCATATAGATAACATTGCGCTCACTCCTGTGGAGTTATTTAGGAGTCTGCACTGATTGGCTAAACTGCATGTCTGTCAAAAGCACTGAGATAAGGGGGCAGTCTGCAGAGGCTTGTGAGCTGCTGGTGCAATGCTGAATACGGCGAGCGTATTGCTCGCCGTATTCAGCGAGGTCTGTCGGACCTGATAAATAGAGGCCTAAGTAATCGCTGAGGTAAAACATATATTAATATAACAGTGTTGGTTATGCGAAACTGTGGAATGGGTAACAAAGGGATTATCTATCTTTTTAAACAATATAAATTCTGGTGTAGACTGTCCCTTTAAGGGACCTGAGAGGCTGCTGACAGGTAGCGGTTCAGACCACCTATGCTCTGTGGTATTTGAAATTGAAATGACAGTCACCTGCCAGATGGCTAGACACAGAGTCATTCATATGACTTAGGAAAATTGCTTCTTTCAATTAGAGTTTCTTGTGGTGGGTGAGAGAGGAGTTACCGCAACATGATTTTCTTCTAGAAGCTGATGGTTCTATCAAGTAATTGCTGAGGCAATGATGATCACAAGGGCATGTGACTTCTCACTTGAATGATTTACTCACAGATTTACTTATTACAGCACTCTTCTGTAGTCGCTCTCAAATAAGCAGCAAACTGCAAGCATTGGCTCATTGAGCGTTGTGGAGCGCACTATAATAATCAATAACATGCAACATACCAAAAATAAAAAGGATTATTAGACTAGGCTTTGGTTGTAGCATTTCATTTATCTTAAATTAAATGACTTAAAATAATAGCTGCTAAAAACATACAGATAATATATACCAGGCTTAAAGGGACACAAAACCCATTTTTTTCTTTCATGATTTAAATAGAACAAAATTTTAAACAACTTTCTAATTTACTTCTATTATCAAATTTTCTTTTTTCCCCTTGGTATCCTTTGTTGAAAAGCAGAAATGTAAACTCAAGAGTGTGCACATGTCTGCAGCACTATATAGCAGCAGTTTTGCAACAATGTTATACATTAGCAGGATGGCAGCACTTTTTCCTGTCATGTAGTGTTTCAGGCATGTGCACGCTACCTACCTAGGTATCTCTTCAACAAAGAATAACATGAGAATAAAATAATTTTGATAATAGAAGTAAATTGGAAACTTTTTAAGGATTGTATTCTTTATCTGAATCATGAAAGAAAATTTTTGGGTTCAAAGGGACACTGAACCCAAATTTTTTCTTTCGTGATTCAGATAGAGCATGAAATTTTAGGCAACCTTCTTATTTACTCCTATTATCAAATTTTCTTCATTCTATTGGTATCTTTATTTGAAATGCAAGAATGTAAGTTTAGATGCCGGCCCATTTTTTGTGAACAACCTGGGTTGTCCTTGCTGATTGGTGGATAAATTCGTCCACCAATAAAAAAGTACTGTCCATAGTTCTGAACCAAAAAAAAGCTTAGATGCCTTATTTTTCAAATAAAGATAGCAAGAAAATGAAGAAAAATTGATAATAGGAGTAAATTAGAAAGTTGATTAAAATTGCATGCTCTATCTAAATCATAAAATAAACATTTTGGGTTCAGTATCCCTTTAACCCTTTGAGTGCTAAGCACTTTCCCACCTGGGTGCTAAGGTGATTGAAGTTTTTTTGTTTTTTTTTAACTTTTATATTTTTTTCCAGATCCCCAAGACTTACACCATTGGAAAGGTTAGGCAATTACCTTTCCAATGGTGGGTCTTGGGGGTCTGTAGCTGCAGCATGCCCCCTTTCCCTATACTTTGTATTGTCAATTTTTAATAAAGTTGCGCGGTGACGTCATCACGTCATTGCGCGTGACATCACCACGCAAAACGTGAAGCTACGGCGATGCCCGTCACTATGCAGGCCTGATAGCTGGGGTAGGAGCGGGTGGGAGCCCCCAGATCTCCCTCAATGTGGGAGAGTGCTAGCGACGGCTCTGAGCCGTCGTTAGAACCAGAGTGGGAAACTCTGCGATGGCTCAGAGCCGTCGTTAGCACTCAAGGGGTTAATGTCCCTTTAATCAACTGCAATTCTTACTAGTCGTAACTGGTGATTTTTTTAAATTGGTTAGGTAGAGGTCCCCTTTATTATATATTTTTAAAGGTGTTTCTTCTACCTCTCCCAAACCAACAAATTTGGTAATATAAATATAGATATTCGCAGACAACATATCCCTTCACAATAAAATACATTAGTAGTTATTAACCATAAACTCACAGAGTAATCTCTAGACATGTGCGGTCATACTTTTCAGCAGGAAAAGAATGGGAAAGATGGAGGACGCCAGTAACATCTTTGTGTTGCACTTTCACAAGAAGAAATCTGGCTCTGAAAAGAGCTGAATAACACTGGCGGTCTCCATCTATTTGTTTGCTGCTGAAAAGTGCAAACGCACATGTCTCGTAATAATTCGGCTGTCAATCTCTCTCTCTGCTGTTCAACCCTGTCTCTGCTTTTTAACTCTCGCTATACTGTTAAATTTCTCTCCCTCTCTATCTGCAGATCAATTCTATCTCTGCTGCTCAACTCCCCCCCTTTGCTCACAAGCTGCCCACCACCACACTCAGAAACCATCAAAGAGGCGCACAGACTTCTCCTGCCTCCTTTTACACGTGTTCCCCATGACAGCATGCAGGGAACTGTAGTTCCTCCGGCAGCAGAGCTGCTAACTGCTAAAGATATTGTATGCTCTGCATTGGACAAAAATAATACCAGCACAAGAGTTGTGCATACGTAATGAAAATTAAATAAGTAAACAGTAATGATAAAAAAATGGGACATCTCTTCAAAAATGTCTGGGGACAAAGGAACAGTGTGTTAAACTGGACAATCCCATTAAACGGGACGTCTTGTCACCCTAGTCTATGGGAGGACAGTACAGCACATGATTGGCTTTATTGTCAGTCTGCTTCTTCTGAATTGTACAGTGAATACTGGAAATAGTGTTTACCACTTCCTAAATTACATTTTATGGGTTTAAATGTAAGTATTCTCATTACTGGACTACTTGTAATGCATTCCAATAATGTGTATTGCTTACTTCCCTTTTAAAGTGATGGTTAGCGTTGCCCGGCATTTAGCGGCCTTCTAATTAACAAAACGCAATGCCAAAGCCAGATATGTCTGCTATTTCTGAACAAAGGGGATCTCAGAGAAGCATTTACAACCATTTATGCCATAATTGCACAAGTTGTTTGTAAATAATTTCCGTGAGAAACCTAAAGTTTGTGAAAAATCTTGTGAAAAAGTGAACGATTTTTTTTTTATTTGATCGCATTTGGCGGTGAAATGGTGGCATGAAATATACCAAAATGGACCTAGATCAATACTTTGGAATGTCTTCTAAAAAAAAAAATACATACATGTCAAGGGATATTTAGGGATTCCTGAAAGATATCAGTGTCCCAATAAAAATAGCGCTAATTTTGAAAAAAAAAAATGGTTTGGAAATAGCAAAGTGCTACTTGTATTTATTGTCCTATAACTTGCAAAAAAAGAACATGTAAACATTGGGTATTTCTAAACTCTAGGACAAAATGTAGAAACTATTTAGCATGGGTGTTTTTTGGTGGTTGTAGATGTGTAACAGATTTTGGGGGTCAAAGTTAGAAAAAGTGTGTTTTTTTTTCAATTTTTTTCCTCATATTTTATAATTTTTTTTATAGTAAATTATAGGATATGATGAAAATAATGGTATCTTTAGAAAGTCCATTTAATGGCGAGAAAAACGGTATATAATATGTGTGGGTACAGTAAATGAGTAAGAGGAAAATTACAGCTAAACACAAACACTGCAAAAATGTATAAATAGCTTTGGTCCCAAACGGTGAGAAAATGGAAAAGTGCTGTGGCCCTTAAGGGGTTAAAGTTTATACAATGAGGATATAAACAAAAAGAGGTGGAACAAATCCTAAAAGACATCTGGAACCTGACTCAAAACGGATCTCCTAACCAGAGACAGACGAGATGAAAACAACGATGAGCGCATAAATATGATGGTTACCTATAATCCCACCAGTAGACACACACAAAGAGCCATAGAGAACAATTGGTTTATACTCAACCAAGATCCATCGCTACCCTTCTACAATAAGTCACCTCCAAGAATGGAGCAACCTTTGAGACATACTAGTCAGAAACCACATTTGATCCTGACATGAGAAAAAACAAATGGCTACCTACACCTAAAAAAGGAAAAAAGGTAATGAGAAAAGAAAAGTGACAGTATACTAGCACTCTTGTGGATGCCAATAAATACATATAGATGATATGGAGGGTCACCTGTATCAGGAGTTTAATAAAACATAACTTTTATTTAGATAAATTAATATATACATATGAATGTATAGTGTGTGCTTTAAAACTTAGATTAAGAAAATTATATATGGGGGACAATTATCCACAGAAGCACTATCAATTTATACAGAATCTATTATCCTGTAACTTACACAGCTTCAGTGCAAACTCAAAGTCACTAAGAATTGCATAAACAATTATCTACAAAGGGGATTGACCCCGCCAACAAATTAACTACAAAAATGCAATCTAGAGCAAAAGTAAGCACCGGTCTGTGTAAGTACAGATTAGGCAGAGTATTCACCCAATAGACAGTAATTAAACCAAACTATAGTTGTGGAAATTGCCCCCAAACACGCCTGATGCGCATTTCGCCGTTACCTCGGCTTTCTCAAAGGCTAACCCGATCCAGGATCGCCTCCTTGCCTTTAAACTAGCAACTGGCCAATCATAGTGGAGTGTAGATACACACCCACTTGTCCAACCTATCCTAGGTGACTAGTGTTCATTGGATATGATATCACCACAAAAGTATTGCAGCACCTGTTAGCAAGTCACTTATGGTTAAAGATATACATTCACACATTAACCCCTGTATTCAGCACTTTCTCCCGTCACTCTAAACCCAAAGAAAGTTCCGAACTCATATATGCATAGCAGTACATACGCTGATGAAAAACGCTGATCCTGGGGACCCACCTTTGAATGATCAATGCTCTAGATCCTCTCTCAATGAAATCTGTGTATTCACAACAGCATGGAGGTCGAGCAGCAGTGTGGATCCCTACAGCGCGTCAGCGTGTACACAGCCGGTCCGGAAGTGCGTGACGTCACGATGAGGGGCGGGTAAGCCCAAGAGGTGAGGAGAGTCCACGGCCTTGAAGAACCGGTAATTCAATGTAGTGCAACACCATACAGGGGAAGTTGTCGCTGCTCAGTAGATGTCCGTGCCTTAAACATATCCAGAAGTATCAGAAGTAGAGGCACCGGATAATTTTCAAATAACAAAGCGTCCTTTATTCAAAGTGTTAAAAGACAGCAGGAGACACACAGGAAAAAGCTGTAAACCTCTAGGGCAAGGTGGAGTAGTGGTTCCCCACGTACCCTAATGCTGACGCGTTTCGGCAGGTGCCGTAGTCGTAGCTGAAGGGTGTAAGCTTGATCTCTGATTTAAAGAAACAGATCACCTGTGATAGGTTAAAATCATGTGCTACGTGGGTAACACACACCTCCATCTGTGAATTAAGTAACTGCCCAAATTTAGGATGTTAACATCTTAGTATCCACTTCATAATAAGTTCTAAACCTTTATATGTATATACATAAGCAACAGGGTTATAAAAACATATAAAGTATACTAAATACTAAACATTTCCTGTTATATATTTCTATACAAAAGAAAAGAAAAGAAAGACACACGTCTGCATAATTTAAATGGCATTTCACACTAATACAATTCTATATAGACAGCCTTATTTGGCTGCCTGAAAACAATTTCATATTCTTAATGCAACTCTATGTGTACCGTGTGTTTTCATTGGAGAAAATAGAGGGGTTAAATTGTATAATAAATTTTTAATTTCTGATGATATTATAAAATAGATGAACACCAGTGGGGACTAGGAAAGGGGGATATACCATATCTCATGTAGAAAGCTGCATATGGAAGGAAAAGCATACCACATCTATACATGTACCATGGTATAGTGTAATATCCTTTGAAAAGATACACAGGCTAACACCAGAAATTGATCAAATCATATTCGGAGTTAAGCCCGTTGGGCATCCTGGTGTGTAGCCTGTGTATCCAAAACACCTCCCTCTTGAGAAGCAAGTTATCCCTATCACCCCCCCTATTATTTGTATTTACAACTTCAATGATTGTCCATGACAGCGTCCCTGGATCCTTGTTATGTTTAACCTTAAAGTGATTTACCAAGGGGGTGGTTAATTTGCCCGTCTTAATGTCATTTATGTGTTCCCTTATCCTAGTCCTGACCTGTCGAGACGTTTGACCTGTATATTGAATGTCACATGAGTCACAATTGAGAAGATAGACTGCATATGTTGATCTGCAATTAAAAAGCGCTCTATGTGCAAACGTTTCACCAGAGTATGCGCTTCTGAACATATTGCCCAATTTTGCATGTCCACATGCTATGCAGTTGGTGTAACTACATTTGTAAACTCCTTTGTATACTCCTTGTATACCATGTAGCCCCTACACAATTGAAACAGGATGAAACTAGTGTATCCTCCTGGTTAAGATACAAAGGAGTTTACAAATGTAGTTACACCAACTGCATAGCATGTGGACATGCAAAATTGGGCAATATGTTCATGTATCTCCAGGAACAAAAAGGCGAGCCCTATACCAACTATTGAAGTACAATAATGCAGTATGGGCGAGAAAATAAGTTAGAACAATAAACTCAGATTTTACTATATATTTATAAAACTTCATTAACCCCTTAATGACCACAGCACTTTTCCATTTTCTGACCGTTTGGGACCAAGGATATTTTTACATTTCTGCGGTGTTTGGGTTTAGCTGTAATTTTCCTCTTACTCATTTACTGTACCAACACATATTATATACCGTATTTTACGCCATTAAATGGACTTTCTAAAGATACCATTATTTTCATCATATCTTATAATTTACTATAAAAAATATATATAAAATATGAGGAAAAAATGGAAAAAAACTCACTTTTTCTAACTTTGACCCCCAAAATCTGTTACACATCTACAACCACCAAAAAACACCCATTCTAAATAGTTTCTAAATTTTGTCCTGAGTTTAGAAATACCCAATGTTTACATGTTCTTTGCTTTTTTTGTAAGTTATAGGGCAATAAATATAAGTAGCACTTTGCTATTTCCAAACCACTTTTTTTCCAAAATTAGCGCTAGTTACATTGGGACACTGATATCTTTCAGGAATCCCTGATTATCTCTTGACATGTATATAATTTTTTTTAGAAGACATCCCAAAGTATTGATCTAGGCCCATTTCGGTATATTTCATGCCCCCATTTCACCGCCAAATGAGATCAAATAAAAAAAATTGTTCACTTTTTCACATTTTTTTTCACAAACATTAGGTTTCTCACTGAAATTATTTGCAAACAACTTGTGCAATTATGGCACAAATGGTTGTAGAAGCTTCTCTGGGATCCCCTTTGTTCATAAATAGCAGACATATATGGCTTTGGCATTGCTTTTTGGTAATTAGAAGGCCGCTAAATGCCACTGCGCACCACACGTGTATTATGCCCAGCAGTGGAGGGGTTAATTAGGGAGCATGTAGGGAGCCTCTAGGGTTAATTTTAGCTTTAGTTTAGTGTAGTGTAGTAGACAACCCCAAGAATTGATCTAGGCCCATCTTGGTATATTTCATGCCACCATTTCACCACCAAATGCGATCAAATAAAAAAAAATCTTTCACTTTTTCACAATTTTAGGCTTCTCACTGAAATTATTTACAAACAGCCTATGCAATTTTGGCACAAATGGTTGTAAAATCTTCTCTAGGATGTCTGTCTGCCAGTACTCAGTTTTCCAAATAAAATGCTTATTTTTTTCCCTTTTTCTTTTTTTTCTGTAGTGTAGCTTCCCCCCCAAAGAACAACCCCCCTCCATCTCCCCGATCACTTATATTTTTTTAAAAAAAATGTTTTAACCCTGTTTTTCTTTTTTCAATGTTTACATTTTTTCTGTAGTGTAGCCGTTCCCACCCGCTTCCACCCCGTGCACGCGCCTGCCCCGTGCGCGCTCCCCGGCAATCCCGCCCACCTCCACTCCACACGGCCCATCAATGGCCGCCCACCCGCCTCCCAGACTGGCTCCCACCCACCAACGATACCGGCCATCGATGTCCGGTGCAGAGAGGGCCACAGAGTGGCTCTCTTTGCATCGGATGGCCAAGGGGGGTTATTGCAGGATGCCTCCATATCGAGGCATCACTGCAATAACCGGAAAGCGGCTGGAAGCGATCAGGATCGCTTCCACCGCTTTCCAAGACCAAAGACGTACGCCATACGTCCTTGGTTCATTAACTGCATTTTTTTTGAGGACGTATGGCGTACGTCCTTGGTCGTTAAGGGGTTAAAGAGGATAAAGAAATATAATGTGTATAACTGTATTTGAGTTCAACGTTGCTTTCTAAAACATACACCCAGACAGGGGCAGAACTACAGGGGGTGCAGAGGTCGCAACTGTGACAGGGCCCTCGAGGGTGGGGGCCCAGCTTAAAAAATATATATATATATATATTTTTTTTTTTTCAATAACAAATATTTACCTGCCACTGCCTGCTGGTGTGACGTGATGCTTCACTAGTATCTCTGACTACAGGGGTCAGTGTTTCTGTTTTACCCATTAGTGTTTATGTGTGTATGTATGTGACTGTGTGTGTATTTATGCATGTATGTGTGTGTATGTTTGTGGAACCAGCAAATTACAGACCTTGTTACTATAGCATGGGAGGGACGGGGTTAAACAGTGTCACTATATAGTACCACTATATACAGTATGGGGGGGCTGGACCATGTCACAGACTACTGTGGTCACTTTATAAAGTACTGGGGCGGGTAGGGTCAGGCCAGCTATCTCACCGTCAGATTACAGACTGTATCACTAACTCACTATATACAGTACTGGTGGGTTAAACAGTGTCACTATATACTGTAATAGGGGGTCAGACCATGCCCTCGCCTCCACGGACTACATCCACCTCGACAACCTCAACGCCCACAACAACACCAACCTACTGGAAAACCTTGAAACCATCGGACTCAAGTAACTCGTAAGCTCCCCAACCCACGTAGCCGGACACACCCTCAACACAATTTTTTTCCACAGGCAACCACATCTTAGTCAACCTCACCATCGAACTCCACTGCATCCACTTCTCCTTCAACAAACCCACCACACATTTCCAACAGCACCCCCCCTGCAGAAACTGGAACAACATCACCGAACACCAACTACATTCTGTCCTGAACAAGTCCCATCCAACCACCTCCACAGATCTTAACTCCTCCGCCCACAACCTTCACCACTGGATCACAGATTACGCCAACACTCTAGCCCCCCTCAAGACAACGTCCATCCGCCAACCCACCAAGGCCAGCTGGTTCACCCCGGCCCTCCAGAACTCCAAACGTCACTGCAGATGACTGGAAAGAACCTGGAGATCCAGCAAGTCCACTACAGACAAATCAACCTGTAAACAAGCCATGACCACCCACCACTACCTCATCAAAACCACCAAAAAGACAGCCATGCAAGACAGAATCAATACCAACGCCCACAACAGCAAGGAGTTATTCACAGTCATCAAGGAATTCTAAAAACCCAACTGCAACAACAACATCCACCGCTTTCCAAGACCAAGGATGTATGCCATACGTCCTCGGTCATTAACTGCATTTTTTTTTAGGACGTATGGCGTACGTCCTTGGTCGTTAAGGGCTTAAAGAGGATAAAGAAATATAATGTGTATAACTGTATTTGAGTTCAACGTTGCTTTCTAAAACATAAACCCAGACAGGGGCGGAACTACAGGGGGTGCAGAGGTCGCAACTGTGACAGGGCCCTCGAGGGTGGGGGCCCAGCTTAAAAAAAAATATATATATTTTTTCAATAACAAATGTTTACCTGCCACTGCCTGCTGGTGTGACGTGATGCTTCACTAGTATCTCTGACTACAGGGGTTAGTGTTTCTGTTTTACCCATTAGTGTTTATGTGTGTGTATGTATGTGACTGTGTGTGTATTTATGCATGTATGTGTGTGTATGTTTGTGGAACCAGCAAATTACAGACCTTGTTACTATAGCATGGGGGGGACGGGGTTAAACAGTATCACTATATAGTACCACTATATACAGTATGGGGGGGCTGGACCATGTAACAGACTACTGTTGTCACTTTATAAAGTACTGGGGCGGGTAGGGTCAGGCCAGCTATCTCACCGTCAGATTACAGACTGTATCACTAACTCAATATATACAGTACTGGTGGGTTAAACAGTGTCACTATATACTGTAATAGGGGGTCAGACCATGCCCTCGCCTCCACGGACTACATCCACCTCGACAACCTCAACGCCCACAACAACACCAACCTACTGGAAAACCTTGAAACCATCGAACTCAAGCAACTCGTAAGCTCCCCAACCCACGTAGCCGGACACACCCTCAACACAATTTTTTTCCGCAGGCAACCACATCTTAGTCAACCTCACCACCGAACTCCACTGGACCGACCGCCACTGCATCCACTTCTCCTTCAACAAACCCACCACACATTTCCAACAGCACCCCCCCTGCAGAAACTGGAACAACATCACCGAACACCAACTACATTCTGTCCTGAACAAGTCCCATCCAACCACCTCCACAGATCTTAACTCCTCCGCCCATAACCTTCACCACTGGATCACAGATTACGCCAACACTCTAGCCCCCCTCAAGACAACGCCCATCCGCCAACCCACCAAGGCCAGCTGGTTCACCCCGGCCCTCCAGAACTCCAAACGTCACTGCAGATGACTGGAAAGAACCTGGAGATCCAGCAAGTCCACTGCAGACAAATCAACCTATAAACAAGCCATGACCACCCACCACCACCTCATCAAAACCACCAAAAAGACAGCCATGCAAGACAGAATCAATACCAACGCCCACAACAGCAAGGAGTTATTCACAGTCATCAAGGAATTCTCAAAACCCAACTGCAACAACAACATCCCGCCCTCAAAATACCTCTGCGATAAACTTGCTTAGTACTTCCATCGCAAGATTGCCGAGATATACAACAGCTTCACTCCCCAGAACCACACCACCACCGCCAATCCACCTAGCACCACCGAAAACCCACCTAAACGCACCACCACCAATCCCCCTCGGACCCTCTGGAACCCACCCACCACTGAGGACATCTTCAAAATCATGAGATCAATCCACTCCGGAGCACCCTAAGACACATGCCCCCACCACATATTCAACAAAGCCTCAGAACTCTGCCGCACCATCAACTGCTCCCTCTAGACCGGCACCTTCCCGGAAGAATGGAAGCACGCAGAGCTGTAGTCCCTGCTGAAGAAACACACAGCAGATCCCAAAGATCCGAAAAACTATCACCCAATCTCTCTGCTCCCTTTTCCGGCCAAAGTCATTGAAAAATACATCAACGCACAACTCATTGAACACATAGAGGCCAACCACACACTGGACCACTCCCAATCCGGCTTCAGGAGCAACCACAGCACCGAGACCGCCCTTTTCCCCGCCACAGACGACATCCGCACCCTACTCGGCCTGGGGAGAAACCGCCGCCCTCATCCTCCTAGACCACTCAGCAGGATTCAACACTGTCTCCCACCGCACCCTCTGCACTAGACTAAACAATGCCGGCATCCGAGACAAGGCCCTCGAAAAACTATCACCCAATCTCTCTGCTCCCTTTTCCGGCCAAAGTCATTGAAAAATACATCAGCGCACAACTCATTGAACAAATAGAGGCCAACCACACACTGGACCACTCCCAATCCGGCTTCAGGAGCAACCACAGCACCGAGACCGCCCTTTTCCCCGCCACAGACGACATCCGCACCCTACTCGGCCTGGGGAGAAACCGCCGCCCTCATCCTCCTAGACCACTCAGCAGGATTCAACACTGTCTCCCACCGCACCCTCTGCACTAGACTAAACAATGCCGGCATCCGAGACAAGGCCTTCGAAAAACTATCACCCAATCTCTCTGCTCCCTTTTCCGGCCAAAGTCATTGAAAAATACATCAACGCACAACTCATTGAACACATAGAGGCCAACCACACACTGGACCACTCCCAATCCGGCTTCAGGAGCAACCACAGCACCGAGACCGCCCTTTTCCCCGCCACAGACGACATCCGCACCCTACTCGGCCTGGGGAGAAACCGCCGCCCTCATCCTCCTAGACCACTCAGCAGGATTCAACACTGTCTCCCACCGCACCCTCTGCACTAGACTAAACAATGCCGGCATCCGAGACAAGGCCCTCGAATGGATCACCTCCTTTCTCACCGGCAGAACCCAGAAAGTCATACTCCCACCCTTCACCTCCAAGCCCATAGAAATCAGCTGTGGTGTACCTCAAGGCTCCTCACTGAGCCCCACACTCTTCAACATCTACACGGCCCCTCTCGCAGCCATCGCCTGACATCACAACCTCAACATTGTCTCCTATGCCGACAACACCCAGCTAATCATATCCCCCGCATAAGAAAAAACACTTCTGGAGGCAGGTCCTTCTCGTACCAGGCAGCCAAAACTTTGAACACCCTCCCTTTGCACCTCAGACAAGTTTCCGACCTAACGAAGTTCAGAAAGGACCTCAAAACCTGGCTCTTCGACTGAACTTCATAGCTATTCGTACCTAATCAGTACCCATCAGCGCCTCGAGACCCTTACGGGTGAATAGCCAGGCTTTATAAATAACCAATAGAATAGACCATCTCACGGACTGTGGGCACAGGGTACCTCCTTTTGCAGACATGTAATCTGATTCACATTTTTTTTTCTGTGTTAAATATTAAAAAAAAAAAAAAAGATATGTTTCAAACGCTTCTTAGATTCTTGCACCTGGGCCCTGTGGTTTCTAGTTACCCAGAATTACAGTTTTAAAGGGACACTGAACCCAAAAATGTTCTTTCGTGATTCAGATAGATCGTGAAATTTTAAGCAACTTTCTAATTTACTCCTATTATCAAATGTTCTTCATTCTCTTGGTATCTTTATTTGAAATGTAAGAATTTAAGTTTAGATCCAAGCCCATTTTTTGTGAACAACCTGGGTTGTTCTTGCTGATTGGTGGATAAATTCATCCACCATTAAAAAATTACTGTCCAGAGTTCTGAACCCAAAAAAAGCTTAGATGCCTTCTTTTTCAAATAAAGATAGCAAGAGAAAGAAAAAAATAATAGGAGTAAATTAGAAAGTTGCTTAAAATGGCCTGCTCTATTTGAATCACGAAAGAAAATATTTGGGTTCAGTGTCCCTTTAACCCCTTAACGACCAAGGACGTACGCCACACGTCC
This sequence comes from Bombina bombina, assembly GCF_027579735.1. Taxonomy (NCBI): domain Eukaryota; kingdom Metazoa; phylum Chordata; class Amphibia; order Anura; family Bombinatoridae; genus Bombina; species Bombina bombina. The sequence goes on along the minus strand of NC_069500.1, from coordinate 1,333,733,054 downwards.
TCAAAAAAAATACAGTTAATGACCGAGGACGTGTGGCGTAGTCCTTGGTCTGGAAAGCAGCTGGAAGCGATCCTGCTCGCTTCCAGTTGCTTTCCGGTTATTGCAGTGATGCCTCGATATCGAGGCATCCTGCAATAACCTTTTTTAGCAATCCGGTGCAGAGAGAGCCACTCTGTGGCCCTCTCTGCACCGGACGTCACCGGCTAAATCCGTTGGTGGGTGGGAGCCGGTTCGGGAGGCGGGTGGCGGCCATCGATGGCCCTGATGATGTGGAGGGGGGCGGGATCGTGGGCGGGGGTGATCGGAGGCGCGCACGGACGCGCGCACGTGCACGGGAAGGGAGCGAGTGGGAACCGCTACACTACAGAAAAATTATGTATTAAAAGTTTTAAAAAGTAGTAAATATTTATATAAAAATACATTAGTCAGGGGGTGGGGGATTGGTCTGTGGGGGGGGGGGAAGCTACACTACAAAAAAAGAACATAACAATTAAAAAAAAAACATTTCTCTTGCAAACTGGGTACTGGCAGACAGCTGCCAGTACCCAAGATGGCCCCCAATAAGGCAGAGGGGGAGGGTTAGAGAGCTGTTTTGGGGGGATCAGGGAGGTTGGGGGCTAAGGGGGGATCCTAGAAAGTAGCATATGTAAATATGCTAAAAAAAATATTTTAGTACTGGCAGACTTTCTGCCAGTACTTAAGATGGCGGGGAAAATTGTGGTGTGGGGGAGGGAAGGGAGCTGTTTGGGAGGGATCAGGGGGTCTGATGTGTCAAGTGGGAGGCTGATCTCTACACTAAAGCTAAAATTAACCCTGCAAGCTCCCTACAAACTACCTAATTAACCCCTTCACTGCTAGCCATAATACACGTGTGATGCGCAGCAGCACTTAGCGGCCTTCTAATTACCAAAAAGCAACGCCAAAGTCATATATGTCTGCTATTTCTGAACAAAATGGATCCCAGAGAAGCATTTACAACCATTTGTGCCATAATTGCACATGCTGTTTGTAAATAATTTCAGTGAGAAACCTAAAATTGTGAAAAATGTAGCGTTTTTTTTAATTTGATTGCATTTGGCGGTGAAATGGTGGCATGAAATATACCAAAATGGGCCTAGATCAATACTTGGGGTTGTCTACTACACTACACTGAAGCTAAAATTAACCCTAGAAGCTCCCTACATGCTTCCTAATTAACCCCTTCACTGCTGGGCATAATACACGTGTGGTGCGCAGTCGCATTTAGCAGCCTTCTAATTAGTAAAAAGCAAAACCAAAGCTATATATGTCTGCTATTTATGAACAAAGGGGATCCCAGAGAAGCATTTACAACCATTTGTGCTATAATTGCATAAGTTGTTTGTAAATAATTTCAGTGAGAAACCTAAAGTTTGTGAAAAAAATTGTGAAAAAGTGAACAATTTTTTTTATTTGATCGCATATGGCGGTGAAATGGTGGCATGAAATATACCAAAATGGGCCTAGATCAATACTTTGGGATGTCTTCTAAAAAAAATATATACATGTCAAGGGATATTCAGGGATTCCTGACAGATATCAGTGTTCCAATGTAACTAGCGCTAATTTTGAAAAAAAGTGGTTTGGAAATAGCAAAGTGCTACTTGTACTTATTGCCCTATAACTTGCAAAAAAAGCAAAGAAGATGTAAACATTGGGTATTTCTAAACTCAGGACAAAATTTAGAACTATTTAGCATGGGTGTTTTTTGGTGGTTGTAGATATGTAACAGATTTTGGGGGTCAAGGTTAGAAAAAGTGAGTTTTTTTTTCAATTTTTCCTCATATTTTATAATTTTTTTATAGTAAATTATAAGATATGATGAAAATAATGGTAAATTTTGAAAGTCCATTTAATGTCGAGAAAAACGGTATATAATATGTGTGGGTGTACAGTAAATGAGTAAGGGGAAAATTACAGCTAAACACAAACACCGCAGAAATGTAAAAATAGCCTTGGTCCCAAACGGACAGAAAATGGAAAAGTGCTATGGTCATTAAGGGGTTAAGCATAAAGAAAAGCATCGACTTCATTCCAAGCGAATCCTATTGCCCTGTATGTTATGTACAATATGCCCATCCTCCATCAGCATACACCTTGTTTACAAAATACACCTTAGTGTCGCAAATTGTGCGGTTCGGCCACCAGCAATGTTGTAATTAGCAACAGTCTGAAAGCGGAGAACAATCCCATGCTCCTCTTCATGCAGTGAATATCCTGTTTGCATCAGATCATAGCTGATGGCTGAGACAAGGTGAAAGTTAAACTATTTATAAAAGTATAGTTTCAATAAATAACCCCAATCATATATTATATATTAGGTTAATCACATAATTAAGTACGTCACTCAGTCTACAAGATGACCAATCACGTTAAGGTTCTGTCCGGTTTCCATGACAAGTGAAACAAACTTTATTTCGAATTGTATTGTGGGATATGTAGTAATCCAGAAGTTAAATTGCTACGGAAAACAGAAAATTTCATCACATATGAACTACAACTACCATTAGACCTCGAGCTACCTTAGGAACGAGTATTCTCTTTAGTTTGTATATTGTAAGAAGCCGTGCGAAAAGTGAAAAATCTAGGGTGTCCTTTATATAACGGTACGTAACATGTTTTGTATTACTTTAGAAGCGTAAACCCATAGAATGTTATTCAATAACATCCATTACGTTTAAAGACTAATATAATTGAATGCTGGCTTCTACATACGTTGTTCTGTAAACGCTTCAAACTCATGTTTGTAATCGATTGTCTTATACATAACAAACAATATTATCTGCTGAGGGTTAATAAGCACATGTGTGCAATTTTCTGCAGATTGCTGTCATTTTTAAGCACAAGAATCTATAGAAACTGTTTTGTTTACTTAACAAGACCGCAGGTTACTTATATGTTGTATTCTTTTTCTTCTAGAGCTTGTATGTTGTATTCTTTTTCTTCTAGCGCTTGTATGTTGTAATATTTTTCTTCTAGAGCTTGTATATTAATTAATTAGGTAAAATCTTAGTATGTTGTATTGTGTTTCTTCTAGAGCTTGTATGTTGTATTGTGTTTCTTCTAGATCTTGTTTGTTGTATTGTGTTTCTTCTAGAATTTGTATGTTGTATTATTTTTCTTCTAGAGCTTCTATGTTGTATTGTGTTTCTTTTAGAGCTTGTTTGTTGTATTGTGTTTCTTTTAGAGCTTGTTTGTTGTATTGTGTTTCTTCTAGAGCTTGTATGTTGTATTGCGTTTCTTCTAGAATTTGTATGTTGTACTATTTTTCTTCTAGAGCTTGTATATTAATTAATTATTTTTCTAAAACTTGTATGTTGTATTGTGTTTCTTCTAGAGCTTGTATGCTGTATTGTGTTTCTTCTAGAGCTTGTATGTTGTATTGCGTTTCTTCTAGAATTTGTATGTTGTATTATTTTTCTTCTACAGCTTGTATATTAATTAAATAGGTAAAATCTTAGTATGTTGTATTGTGTTTCTTCTAGAGCTTGTATGTTGTATTGTGTTTCTTCTAGAGCTTGTTTGTTGTATTGTGTTTCTTCTAGAGCTTGTATGTTGTATTGTGTTTCTTCTAGAGCTTGTATGTTGTATTGTGTTTCTTCTAGAGCTTGTTTGTTGTATTGTGTTTCTTCTAAAGCTTGTATGTTGTATTGCGTTTCTTCTAGAATTTGTATATTGTATTATTTTTCTTCTACAGCTTGTATATTAATTAAATAGGTACAATCTTAGTATGTTGTATTGTGTTTCTTCTAGAGCTTGTATGTTGTATTGTGTTTCTTCTAGAGCTTGTTTGTTGTATTGTGTTTCTTCTATAGCTTGTATGTTGTATTGCGTTTCTTCTAGAATTTGTATGTTGTATTATTTTTCTTCTAGAGCTTGTATATTAATTAATTATTCTTCTAAAGCTTGTATGTTGTATTGTGTTTCTTCTAGAGCTTGTATGTTGTATTGTGTTTCTTCTAGAGCTTGTATGTTGTATTGTGTTTCTTCTAGAGCTTGTATGTTGTATTGTGTTTCTTCTAGAGCTTGTATGTTGTATTATTATTTTTCTTCTAGAGCTTGTTTGTTGTGTTTCTTCTAGAGCTTCTATGTTGTATTATTATTATGTTTCTTCTAGAGCTTGTATGTTGTGTTTCTTCTAGAGCGTATATGTTGTATTATTATTTTTCTTCTAGAGCTTGTATGTTGTATTGTGTTTCTTCTACAGCTTGTATATTGTATTATTTTTCTTCTAGCTCTTGTATGTATTGTATTGTTTTTCTTCTAGAGATTGTATGTTGTATTATATTTTCTTGTAGAGCTTGTATTTTGTATTATTTTTCCTCTAGAGCTTATATGTTGTATTATTTTTCTAATTTTACACTTCACAATTAATTCAATTACAGCCTTCCTAATTATGTGGAATTGCAATTCTTCTTCTTCTAGAGTATGTATGTTGTATTGTGTTTCTTCCAGAATTTGTATGTTGTATTGTGTTTCTTCTAGAGCTTGTATGTTCTTTTATTTTTCTTCTAGAGCTTGTTGTATTGTGTTTCTTCTAGAGTTTGTATGTTGTATTATTTTTCTTTTTCTTCTAGAGCTTGCATTTTGTATTATTTTTCTTCTAGAGCTTGTATGTTGTAAAGGTTATTTTTCTTCTAGAGCTTGTATGTTGTATTGTGTTTCTTCTAGCGCTTGTATATTGTATTATTTTTCTTCTAGAACTTGTATGTTGTATTGTGTTTCTTCTAGAGTTTGTATGTTGTATTATTTTTCTGCTAGAGCTTGTATGTTGTATTATTATTTTTCTTCTAGAGCTTTATGTTGTATTATGTTTTTTTTCTAGAATTTATGTGTCGTATTGTTTTTCTTCTAGAGCTTGTATGTTGTATTGATTTTTGTGTTATATAGCTTGTATATTGTTATATTTTTCTTCTAGAGCTTGTTGTATTGTTTTTCTTCTAGAGCTTGTATGTTGTATTAATTTTTTTCTTCTAGAGCTTGAATTTAGTATAATTTTTCTTCTAGAGCTTGTATGTTGTATTATTTTTTTAATTTTACACTCCACAATTAATTCAATTTACAGATTTCCTAATTATGTGGATATAGATGGCAATTAGGGCTGCAGAATCTGTTGGTGCTTTACAAATACCTGATAATAATAATCAAATAAAAATGCACGTTATATAATATATGAACAGGATTTATCCTTTTATACCTTTTAATTTTAAAAAAAAGTTATATCTAGTTCTAAGAACTTCTATAGAACTTCCTCTATTATCATCACACATGCAGGTGTTTGCTATGTTTGCTGCATATCATCTCCCACTCTGCTAATTGTGCATCACAGTGGTGCCAGTGTCCTAGATGATATAGAGATAATACTTAGAAATTATTTTAGCATCCCATGTAAATGGTAACATTGTAAATACAGGTAGCAAACCCTTTATCCAAACTGCTTGGGACCGGAAAAGGTTTGGATTTTGGAGTAGGTTTGATTTTGGAATATTTGTATCTTTAAAATAGGACAGTTGGGAGAGGGGCTGGGACCAAGTGTAAACAACAATATCTTATGTCATTTAAGCAATATTTATATATCATAATACAGCTTATATATGCAACCTTAAAGTAGTTTTCTTTAATTGTTAATACTTCTGTTTGCATTGTAACCTCAGAAAGAAAGTACAGTATTGTTGTTTTAACCACTCAACGACCACCTTGTACATCAGCAGTCTTTCATATAACCCCATACATGCGCTGGAAATAGCGACATCGGCAAGATCAGGCTATATCTGCATGCCTCGGGAAATGAGACTTACAGTACTAGCACAGCTTTGCCACTGTTGGTGAAGCGGCACTAGTAAACCCCTTAGGATCACGGACATACAGTGTATGTCGGCTGTTAAGGGGTTAAATAGATATAGACCATTATTTTTAAACACAAAAAAGCAAACCAAAGCACAGGCAGAGAAGATTGTGACTTACAGGAAGGGAAAAATATACATTTTTAATCATTTTTATTATTAATTAAAAAGTTAAGATTTCAGAATAAGTTTGGATTTTGGAATTCTGTATTTGGGGATTTGTACCAGTAATTATTTAATAAGCAGCCATATTGATATTTTTATGGGATGCTATAATTTCACCACTTGTGGAGCTTGAGTGAGGTGATGTTTCCACCTCTAAACCAATAGCCGTGCTTGGATGTCAGTTGACGCATACAGCTATTGGTTTAGAGTTGGAAGCGTCACCTCTTTGAAGAAGAGCGCTGTTGTGGGCGGCCGGAGCCGCTTACTTTAGCGATCTACTGCAGCACAGAAATGGTGAGCTTTAACACCCTTTTTTTAGTAAGTCATAAATTAAACTACAATTTATTTTTAGTGATGGCAAATCCTAGCGTTTTTTAAATGCTCGGATTTACCATCACTTTAAACTTTAACGATTCAGATATAACATTCAATTTTAAAAGGATATGAAACATTGCTCCTATAGTAAAACAAATATATTAAAGTAAATATATAAAAAAAAAACAGATTATGTTAAAAAAAACAGCAAACAACATAGATGTTTTCTTGCTAAATGAGCACTTAGACATTCCCAGTGTAGCCACTGCCTGCAGCTAGATAAGACAGCTACCATTACAGAACTTACTAGCTTACTATCACATGATTTTTGCAGCAACAGTCCTCTTATGAGCATGGGCAATACACAGACTGCAGCTATTATAAATGTCACCTAGTAACACTTCAAAGGAAAATCTTCTCCTTTGCTTTCCTGTAGTAGAGATCACAGTCCCCTTGTGGGGCAGTGACAGGAAGTTATGGACCTTGAACAAATTCAATAAAAGTTAAAATATTTTTAAAATAATGAATAATACATATTGCAATGATTTCTATTAACGGGCCATAGTAGTCGACAAATTACATGCTCTATTCTAATATTAATTTATATCTAAATTAATATTTATAATCATTTAATTAAAGGGACATGAAACCCCATCCACAAGTCTCCCTCACCTCCCTGTCCCAGAAAACCTCAAGGAAAAATTGAGAGACATATTAAAGGGATACTAAACAGTCTAAGATTATAATATAAAATGCTTAATTCTCACTGGCTGATAGGTACAGTGAGTATTTGTATCTATCAGCCAATAAGCACTAGTTTCAGTTTAAATTTAACTTTGATCTTGCTTTTTTTCAGAAAACAAACGAATGCTTTTCTTTCATATGACAAAATATTTTGTAAAAGAAAATGTTTGATGCTTTGGAAACAACAAAAATAGAATGGATTTTAATGTCAATTCCCACCAATATTTATATATAAATTTGTGAACCCACATTTATGGAAAGTCTATTGATATTTATTTAATTATCTTCGTTATTTTTTTTATTTATTTTTTTTTGTTTGTTTTTTTAAATATTGTTAAGATATATTTTCCTCTCAAACCATAAAATGGCTGACATTTTCATAATGGTGAAATTGATACTGACTAAATGTTAGTGTGCTCATTTATAAGGCCAAGAAAACTATAAAATCTTCAGGGGTAGAAAGAGTTCATTCATTCTAATTAACTGTCATATTGTGCAAATAAGCCATTTAAAACAGGTTAAGACATCAGGTTTCACAGTTCACACGGGGGCACGTCCACAACCAATTATTTGTAGTTTTGCTTCATTACTCATTCAAGTGACCGTTTTCACTAATAACTTAATTGGGTCATTAACTACAGCAGATAATTGTCAGGCTTTATACACTTATTTACATATCTAAAGGCATGGTCACATTCTCTTACAAAACCAACATTGCACAAGTGACCTTGATACATTTCATAGACTCAAACTAATAAATACACTGAGCTAAAAGTATTAAAGGGACACTCAAGTCAAAATTAAACTTTCTTGATTCAGATAGTGCATGCAATTTTAAACAACTCTCCAATTTACTTCCATAAACCAAATGTGCACAGTATTTTTTTATTTTCCATCATAATATGAGGAGAGTCCACGGCTTCATTCCTTACTTGTGGGAATACAGAACCTGGCCACCAGGAAGAAGCAAAGACACCCCAGCCAAAGGCTTAAAAACCTCCCCCACTCCCCTCATCCCCCAGTCATTCTTTGCCTTTCGTCACAGGAGGATGGCAGAGAAGTGTCTGAAGATTCAGAGTAGTCTCCTATGGAGTATAGTACTCTTCGCTATGGGACTGGAGTTTTAAGTAGTCTTGTCAGCTTCTCATTAAGAGCATTGACGAATGTTAGAGTCTGGAGATGTAGGGAGAGTCTTTCTGCAAATCCATCCAGACTCGTATTAACAACTCCTAAGCAATCAGTGTTGACGAGTTTTAGAGATAATATCTTACATTCTGTCACATAATTATTTTCAATTTTTAGACAATTTTTATTTACAGGTGAAAGGAACGGCCATGGGTACCAGGTTCACCCCCAGTTTTGCTAATCTTTTTTATGAGTGTCTTTAAAGAAAGATACATTTAGAGCTCAGACTGGAGGGCGAACCTGGTATTCTATGACCGTTACATAGATGATTTATTTTTATTTGGAATGGTTCTGTGGTTCATTGAGAGTTTAAATACTAACACTATGGGTCTTTCCTTCACTTACAATTTGCAACCGAATAAAATAGAATATTTGGATGTAACACTGGAATGGACTGATGAGGGGAATGTTTTATCTTCCACCTAGTTTAAAAGTGTTGATAGCAACAACTTTCTCCATTTTTCGAGTAATCATTTAAATAGCTGGAAGACAAACATTCCCTACAGTCAATTCAGACGTATAAGAAAAAATTGTGGGACAATGGAATTATACAACACACAGTCTGAAATTTTGATTACTAGATTCAAAGAAAAAGGATACCCCCAAGGGCTCATCAATTATAGTTATTTGAGAGCCAGAAATATCAATAGAGCTGACATTTTTTTCTCCTTTTTCTAGGTCTAGCTAGCTACTAGGTTAAAGGGACAGTCGAGTATAAATTAAACTTTCATTATTCAGATAGGACTTTTAATTTTAATTGACTTTCCAATTTATTTTTATCATCAAATTAGCTTTTTTCTCTTGGTATTCTTAGTTTAAACTAAACATAGGTAGGCTCATATGCTAATTTCTAAGCCTTTGAGGGCTGCCTCTTATCACATGCTTTTTAAATCTCTTTTCAACACAAAGAGACAGAAAGTACACGTGGGCTATATAGATAACACTGTGTTCAGGCACAGAAAGTTATTTAAGATCTAGCACAATACAATGCTAAATTTAAGACAATAGATAATAAACAGTCACAGTCATGTGATCAGGGGGCTGGAAGAAGGTTCCTAGATACAAGGTAATCACAAAGGTAAAAAGTACATTAATATAACTGTGTTGGTTATGCAAAACTGGGGAATGAGTAATAAAGGGATTATCTATCTTTTAAAACAATAACAATTCTATGGTTGACTGTCCCTTTAAATAGAGTTAATGACACATTTAAAGTGATATATGTCACTTACACTTAACAACATATGCATTTTATTCTAACACATTATATAATGTATCATTTGAGTTGCCTTTAGCACTAAAGTGACACATACCAATTACACTTAGCAACATATAGTATATTATTAAATGAGCACAACAAATAGAAAATATTATTGTGTAGAATTTCTTACATGGCCACAAATGAGACACATTAGAATAAACTCACATAGTGGGTCACTTTTAAATAGTCACAATCTTTAAAACTGATCGCAGAATTGTCTATATTTATATGCACTGTACAATCTTAAAACTAGCGTAGTTTATGCTCGGACAGTAGTGCTAAATACCGCTCCACTTGTAATCTAACCCTTTGTCAGGTGCAGCTCATAGGTAGCAAGAGAATGTCTATAAAGGATAGAATTTTAGAAAATGTATATGATGCTGCGAATTCTGAGGCAGATACAGTTATTATTTATAAATATTTTCAGTAATTGCACGAGGGAAATACAGCTTCACTTGGTTTTAAGGCCACTGAACATATCAGAAATCCACCCAGTAGAGGGAACAGAGATTCCTTGTTGGACTGTAGGAAGGTCTTTTGGATATTTAAATTAAATACAAAACACCCCATGGGTTAAATGACCATTAAAAATATAATTGCATAATTAGCAAGTGCATAAAAAAACAACAATGCAATAACACCTTCTCTGAATTTCAAATAAGCAGTAGAATTTTACTGGCAAATATATTTTTTCTCCCGTTTCTGGCCCACATGAGTAGTATACGTATACCCTTTTAGCTTCTGCACATGCTCAGTAGGATCTTGTTCCTCAGAAAGTGTAAATATAAAAAGACTGTGCATTTGATAATGGAAGTAAATTGGAAAGTGTCCTAAAACTGCATTCTCTTTCTGATCATAAACGTTTATTTTGACTTGAGTGTCCCTTTAAACCATCAAGCTCCTCATCACATCCCTTACTCTCAAGCACATAATTGGCATAGGAAGAATACCTTTACAGCAAGTACCAACATAAGCAAGCAAAGGTTAATTTATTTACACTTTAGTATCTGTACACTGTCTGTATCGGCTTGGGGTGGTGCCGTGGGAGGGAAGGAGGGAGGCAGGTGGGCGGTGCATCGCAGGAGGGAGGAAGGAGAGAGGGAAGGAGGGAGGCAGATGGGCGGTGCATCGCAGGAGGGAGGAAGGAGAGAGGGAAGGAGGGAGGCAGATGGGCGGTGCATCGCAGGAGGGAGGCAGGAGAGAGGGGAGGAAGCGTTTTCAAATAGCGTTGCAATGTTTTAACTCGGATACTTATAAGTTAAAGCCCTTACAAACCACATCCCAATCTTCCAGAAAACCCTTTTAACTAAACAATTCTCATTTCTTAAAGTCACTTGCTCTCTTGAAAACATATTTTGACAATTTATGCATTTTGTTGGAGCTGTCAATCTCATGCATGCTCAGTTCACATATCAGCAAATATAGGGACTTCTTTCATTTAAACTTCTAATTAGTTATCATACACTTTTAAGCTATTAACCATGGTAACAAATTAAATATTAAAATCAAAATGGAACAATGATTGCTGTTAAGTGTACTCATATAAAGAACATGGATTTGAAGTATTTGTACATGTCAATATCTGACCTTGTTAAAAGACTATTAAAATCCTTCAAAATAAACACAGTACTTAGCCATCATAATTGGCATAGATCTTTTTTTTTGGTAGAAAAGTAGATGCTGCAAAGGATAAGGAAAACACTCAAATTGAGAGTAAGAGTGGTTTAGCCTATGTGAGTGGCTGAGCAGGAGGATAAATAATGGCCTATAGAACAGACACAAGCACAACGTAGGTCTCATGTAATATCTGCAGGGGCATAGAAGTAGTAGAAAGGTGTCTGTAACTCCACTGACACTACTGCGTTCATAATTCACCCTCCCTATTGCTGGCCGCTAGTCAACCTCAAGTGGAAATATGCAAGAGACAGGGGAAGAACAGGTAATGCAAGGTCAATAAACAATCTGAGGTTAGGGCAGATGGCTGGCAAGGCAAGGTAGTTAAAGGGACACTGAACCCAATTTTTTTCTTTTGTGTTTCAGATAACACAATTTACTCCTATTATCAAATTTTCTTCCTTCTCTTGCTATCTTTATTTGAAATGCAAGAATGTAAGTTTAGATGCCGGCCCATTTTTGGTGAATAACCTGGGTTATTCTTGCTGATTGGTGGATAAATTCATCCACCAATAAACAAGTGCTGTCCAGAGTTCTTAAACAAAAAAGAAGCTTAGATGCCTTCTTTTTCAAATAAAGATAGCAAGTGAACAAAGAAAAATTGACAATAGGAGTAAATTAGAAAGTTGCCTAAAATTGCTGCTTTATCTGAATCACGAAATAATTTTTTTTGGGTTCAGTGTCCCTTTAAAGAGCCAGCCCATTTTTGTTTCAGCACCTGGGTAGTGCTCGCTGATTAGTGTCTAAATGTATCCACCAATCAGCAAGCACTACCCAGATTCTGAACCAAAAATAGTCCTGCTCCTGAGCTTATATTCTTACATTTTCAGCCATTGTCAGTGGAATGGCACAGATGCTTCTTTTGAAGGTTTCTTGATCACAGACAATAATCTTTATTCCTATTATAGCTGTACAGGTAATCATTTTAGGTTTATCTATGGTATTTTGTTTTTATTATGAATATTTGCTTTTTAAAGGGATATGAACCCCCTATCCCCCCAAAAAAAAACAAGTGTGATTCAGTCAGAGCATACAATTTAAAAAAAGTTTCCAATTCTATTATCAAATTTGCTTTGTTCAAATTATATTCTTTGTTGAAGAGATTCCTTGGTAGGTTTCTGGAGCACTACATTGCAGGTAATAGTGCTGCCTCTAGTGCAAATGGATTACATTCTTGCAAAAATGCTGCCAAATATTGCTCCAGACATGTGTACTCTCTTGAACCTACGCTCCTGCTTTTCCACAAAAGATACCCAGAGAACAAAAAATGATAATAGAAGTAAATTGGAAAGTTGATTAAAATTGCATGCTCTGTTGTATTTGTGAAAGAAAAATGTTGGGTTTCATGTCCCTTTAGTAAGAGGTTTTATTTTCCCTGGGGTTATTAAAGAGTGAGGAGAAATATTTGTAAAGGGTATTGTATTCTGTTTAAAGTGAAGGTCAATTTTGACGAATTAGTGCCCAATTTTAATAATCCTATTAAAAACAAGGGCACTTTAATTCATCAAAATTGACATTTCAAGTGTTTTCTTCAAAAACATACCTTTTAATCCTGAGAGCCGCTGCAGCGCTTCCTCCACCCGTTGCAAGTCCTCTTCGCGGGTCCAAAATGACGAATTCGGCTTCGTCCAATCCTGGCGTTCCCTCAGGCCATGATCCCCCCTGGGGGAACGCTGTGATTGGAGGAAGCCGGATTCGTCATTTCTGACGTAAGCAGAGGCTTCCGACGGCCAGGGGAATCGATGGAACAGCTTTCAGGATTCAAAGGTTAGTTTTTGAAGAAAACGCTTGAAATGTCAATTTTGATAAATTAAAGTACCCTTGTTTTTAATAGGATTATTAAAAACCGGTCCCTAATTCGTCAAAATTGACCTTCACTTTAAATCTAGGGTTCGACAGCGGATCAGATACAAGTACAGTTAGGGTTAATAACAGTTCAAGTTAACACCCGTCAGGGTTTGAGGTTAGGATTAATATGCAGCTGGGTCACAATGTAAAAATTGTATGTTCTACAAGCTGCTAACATTGTCTTAGGTAAAAATGTTCATATAAATATACAAACACAAATATAAAATTAATTCAAAAGACGTCTTTCAGTATTAATGTATAAAAATGTATTTAAGTTATTTTATTGGCTTTTTTTTTACACTTTGGATGTAATCTTATTTGTTGTAATAATTAATTTGGACACAATACAATGCACAAAAAAATAGTTTTATTGGGATTCTGACAGTAACGAGTGCAACTGAATTGTGAGGCCAAAACCTTTAGTGGTTCTAATTGAAAATAATGTTCTGTTGGGAGTTAAATATTTTTGCATTTAGATATTGATCAAGAGCAAGTTGCAAGTCATTTGTCTATACTGAGATGTATCTCAATGTGAGTGAAGGGTTGTGTAAAACAATAGGAAAAGAAATAAAATGATTTGGAAGTAAAAAAAAAGTCTAGAAGGAAGCACAGTGATTAAAATGGAAAATTATTACTTTTGTAGACAAAAGATGAGAAAGTCAGGTTTGGTAATGAATAAATATGAATGAAAATAACTTTCTGTCTATATAGAGAAAAATACACGCTGGGCCCAATCTTTGTGAAAGGAAACACCTGCACGTATTTACTAGTCATCTTTAGGTTTTCTATTCTACACTGTGAAAAATAAGATGCAAATTAAATGCAGTAATTATTGTGGGACTGATTTTTATTAATTTAGGCTTCATTTTGGCATACTATTTACTGGAATAAATAAACAAGTTTTAAAAGCACATTGTAATTGCTGTTAAACACTAAACTAATAGAAAAACCATTAGCAAAGATATGATGTTTTACACCAGGCGGCCATAATGTGGCCCTAAAACACACAGAGACACACATATATATATATATATATACACACACATACAGGTGGCCCTCGGTTTACAACGGTTCAATTTGCACCGTTTCAGAATAACAACCTTTTTTTCCAGTCATGTGACTGCTATTAAAAAGCATTGAGAAGCAGTGCATTGATTAAAATAGCCAGTAGGTGGAGCTGTCCGCTTGTGTTGCAGCAAAGCCAAGCAAGCTAAAATTAATCAGTTTAACCAGACCTGAGCTATTAAGCAGATTTCAAAGGAACAAGATCTTCCTGTCTATAAATCAGTCCAGATTGAAATGCATAGAAAGAACTGTTTGCAGAAAAATGCAAGTGAAGTTTGTGTTGTGCGATTATCTTATTCGATTTATAATGCTGTTTAGCAAATGTTTTTGTTAATTTAACTTAGTTTAATTATATATTCTGTGTTGTGTGATTATTTTATTAGGTTTATAATGCTGTTTAGCATTTAAAGTTTTCATTTCAAAGCTTTAAAAATAATGTATTAGGTGTTACTTATGACAATTTTGAGAGGGGCCTGGAACCTAACTCCCTCACTTCCCATTGACTTACATTATAAACTGGGTTTCAATTTACAACGGTTTCGATTTACAACCATTCCTTCTGGAACCTAACCCCAGCGTAAACTGAGGGCTACCTGTGTATATATATATATATATATATATATATATATATATATATATATATATATATATATACACAGTATATAAATATGTGTGTGTGTGTATCAGCTGGTGGCAGACCTTGCCTAAGGAGGATTAATATATGTTGTTATTTATTTACTATTTTACATTGCTTACTAACCTGGAACTAGACATTGATATATATAAACTTTAAACCTGTTAGGAGAGTATTTGTTTGAAATGGATACGTATAATCCAAATTCCAAATGTTGATAGAAAATCCAGTTCAGATATTCATCCACAAATGTGAAATCCACGCTAATATAAGAAATGAATACAATAGTGCAAAATCATGAAATCAAATAGAAAGCACCCCCAAATGAGACATAATACTTTATGTAGTATTAGACCTTCACTATTAGGTGATCCGTTTCCAGTTGCAGCAATTTCTGATGACGTCACCCCCAAATGAAAGCTGCTTAGAACACATTTCAGCCTCAGAATTAGGCCTTTCTCAACATTTGGAGTTCGGATTTTATATTCTGACTTTTCATGTGATTCAGTTTGATGTCTGGCTTCATTTTGTGACAAATAATTTGGAGTCATTGTTATTTTTTTTCTATATGTATTAATACTACAGTATATGTATCTTTTAATTTTAGTGACAAGGTGTACACTGATTATGTATTACATTTACTGGAATGTAAACATTTTTTCTACAACCTTAAATTTGTCCTTTTTAAGACAACTGTGCTATTGTGTTTTAATAGCTTTTTTATTTATTTGTAGTACTGCGATCCTACAAAAAGATGGCTAATTATGGGAAATGTATTGAACTGGTATCACGTCTTCTTAATGAGTATAAGCCCGAAAATCAAAGTCTTGAATATTTCCTGGAACAGACATCTGAAGACTTTGAGGTATATTGTATTTTAGCTTTGAGAAACGTTCACCAAAATAAACATATCAAGCTAAAACAGTACTACTATGTCATTGATCGCAATAAATGTGACTAGATATGTTGGCATTTCGCTTTTAGATGTTGTATTTACACCCTCTTTACATAAACAAACACATTATGACATAATGTGCTTTAAAGCAATTTTTACACTTTCACATTCATGATCTTTACAAAAAACTTTTTTTTTGGGGGGGAGGGACTTGGTTCAATAAAAATTATGGCTTATTGTAGTATCTCAATATCTTTATACATCCATTAAACATAATCTGCCTTCCATGTGATGTCCAGCAGGGCTTCTTTACCTGGTCTCACTGATTTGAGGAGCTTCCCTATACATGTGACTAATTCTTTTTCACACAATTCCAGAAGCTGTATGGTCCACCGAAAACTCAGTTGTGTATATATTTACACATAAATCAGTTTCTAAACACATAAACTCATACAATAGGTTCCTCTAGATCTCACTAAAGACCTTCTTAGCACACTCAATTAAAACGTTATCCCCTCAAAAAACGTTCAAAATTTTCAAATTAAAATTAAAAATACTGGAGTGTAGAGTTGCTCCCTAAAGAGTTAAGGCTGAAGGTTATAATCTAAAATATGAGAATATCTAATTACAAACTTATATAAGTATATAAAAAAACTGTTTGAAAAAACTGTTTGAAAAGAGCGTGTGTCACTTGCACTATAATCCTTCCAAACAATGCACTTGATAAATAATAAATATAGGTGTGTCGGGTTCTCTGGGGGCTAAATGGCCTTATTTTTAGGTAGCGCATTCCAGTTTTTCAACTTGGAATTTTCACATCGGTCATCATGCACCCATGTCCTATTTGGGACATTTCTGAAGCTGGCCAATGGAATTTACCCCCATCAAACCATATATTTTTGAAAAGTAGACACCCTAGGGTTTTTCAAATGCTGATATTTTAACACTTTCCATGCACTAATTCAACCACCAGTCTTTGTCAAACTTTTGGGTAGTCATTTGTTTGTGTTATTTTTCACACACATTGTACTTTAGGCATGGATTTTCAGTTCCTGTTATGTGTTACTGCCAAAAAACACCTCAATATGTGTTCAACAACCTCTCCTGAGTACAGTGATACCACCCATGTATAGGTGTGTTGGGTTCTCTGGGGGCTAAAAGGCCTTATTTTTAGGAAGCCCATTCCATTGTTTCCACTTTGAATTTTCACATCCCATGCACCCATGTCCTATTTAAGACATTTCTGAAGCCGGCCAATGTAATTTACCTCAATCAAACCATATATTTTTGAAAAGTAGACTTCCTAGGGTATTTCAAATGCAGGTATTTTAACACTTTCCATGCACTAATTTAACCACTAGTCTTTGTCAAACTATTGGGCATTCATATTTTTGTGTTATTGTTCACATACATTGTACTTTAGACATGGATTCACAGCTCCTGTTATGTGTTACTACCAAAGAAGACACCAATATGTGGTCACCAACATCTCCTGAGTTCAGTGATACCACCTATGCATAGGTTTGGTGGCTTGTTTGGGGGGTGCAATGCCAAATGTCTGACATGCGTTTGTGATTTTTTTTCACATTTAACATATTTTCTTTGCCTATCGTCTTTTTGGGGGGTCTTTTAACATACCCCAATTTATTTGTTTTCCATGAATGTGCATATATTTGAAAAGTTGACACCCCAAGGTATTGTATATGGTGTGCTTTGATGCCTTTGAAGCAACCGTTTTAGCCCAAAAAATTGGAGAAAGTGTATGGTGGTTATTTTTCATTTTTCATTTTTACAGACACATTGCTTTTTGACTATGATTTAGGAGAGACTGTTGTAAGTTATTGCAAAAGAATACTTCAGGTTGTTTTCTGCAAGGCACCCTGAGTACACCTATGCCCCCCATGCATAGGTTTGCCAGGATTTTGGGAAGGTTATGTTACAATTTTATGACTTGTGATTTTAGTTATTAACAATGAGAGTATTTCTTCTGATAGGCCTATCTTTAGTTTGTGGCCTATTGCATACCCCACTTTTATTTATTGCCATGAAAGTGTATATTTTTTAAATGTTGACACCCCAAGGTATTGTATATGGTGTGCTTTGATGCCTTTGAAGCAACCGTTTTAGCCCAAAAAATTGGAGAAAGTGTATGGTGGTTATTTTTCAATTTTCATTTTTACAGACACATTGCTTTTTGACTATGATTTAGGAGAGACTGTTGTAAGTTATTACAAAAACATACTTCAGGTTGTTTTTTGCAAGGCACCCTGAGAACACCTATGTCCCCCATGCATAGGTTTGACAGGGGTTTTGGTTAAAAAAAAATAACAGGCCCAATTTTAGAAAAAAAAGAGTAGTGAAATGTAAAAATCTGGCACAGTAAAAGTAAAAAAAAAAAAACCCATCTAACAGTAAACATAACCAAAAAAATATATTTATATATATAACACCAAATGTATTTATTTTTTTAAAAATTGACCATTGTATGGTACCGCTTGAAGCAGTCCCCAATGCAGAGTGCAGGCTGTCCAGGGCAATCAGGACAGTGATATATGGTGTCCCTTCTCTTCCCCCTCTTGGTACAGACTATGCATTTTTTTTGTGGTTTCTGCTTTGCGGCAGTAGGGGAGATTTTAAAAATAAAATGAGTAGCCCCAACTCTGCTCTCTCCCATCACCGCCCGGGGAGCAGGTGCATCATGGTACAAAATCCCAGTAATAATCTGGAGCTGAAACTGTAAAAAAGTTTTTTTAACTCTGGGGTTTGCTTTTTTGAACAACAAAAAAGCGTTGTGGGTTGCAATCTGCATTAGGTAAATTGCAACCTTTTTGTACCAGGCCCTTGTCTTCCGCATAATTAGGTAGGGCTGCAGCAGCTGATCAGCCAGATCAACCCCACCCATATGCCGGTTATAAGACTTGATGCACACTGGCTTCCTTATGATCTCAGCTCTGCCACGTACAGAAACCGCCACCGTCCTCTCTGTGTGGATGGTGGTAAGAAGGTATACATCCTTCTTGTCTCTGTACTTAAGTGCCAACAGCTCCTCTTGGCGCAGAGCTGAGGTCTCCCCCCTTCATAGCCGGGTGCGTACAAGTTGTCCTGGGAAACCTGCGCGGTTCTTTTTAATTGTACCGCAAGCTACTGTATCAAAGCAATACAGTAGCTTGAACAAAAGGACACTTGTATAAAACTTGTCTAAGTACAAGTGATACCCTTTGTTCATTAGGGGTAATATCAGGTCCCAGACAATCTTGCCAGTGGTTCCCATATGTTCTGGGCAACCTGGAGGGTCAAGGTGGCTATCCTTTCCCTCATACACCCGGAAGGCCTGAGTATACCCAGTCTCGCTGTCACAGAGCTTATACACCTTTACCCCATATCTGGAGCGTTTGGAAGGAATATACTGCTTGAATCCCAGCCTTCCCTTATACTTCATTAGGGATTCATCAACGCATATATTCCTTCCAGGTGTATAAGCCTCTGCAAACCTGGCAGAAAAGTGGGTTATCAGGGGGCGGATTTTATACAGCCTGTCAAATTGGGGATGCTCCCTAGGGGGGCACAGGCTGTTGTCGCTGAAGTGCATGAAATGCAGAATCATTTCATACCTCTTCCTCGACATAGTCTGGGAGAAAATGGGGGTAGAGCAGATGGGGCTACTACTCCAGTAGGAGCGAATGGAGGGTTTCTTTATGATGCCCATCAGCATAGTCAATGCCCAGAATTTTTTTAATTCTGGCACATTGATGGGGGCCCATTGCTGCTTTGCCAAATATGTTCCAGGCTTTGCAGCACGGAACTGATGGGCATATAAATTAGTTTGGGCGACAATGTTCCCCAATATATCATCGCCCAGAAACACTTCCAGAAACTGCTGGGGGCTAAAACTTGCCATATCTATATTTATGCCAGCATTTGCTGTGAAGGGTGGGATATCTGGCCTCTGGAGATGAGGCGTTACCCACTCTTCAGCAGCAATGGCAGCAACACGCCTCCTTCTGGCAGGGGGGCTAGCAGGGGGGCTGGCAGGGGGGCTGGCAGGGGGCTAGCAGCCACAGATACATCACTATCAGTTGAGACTGCATCTAGTGATGTATCTGAGCACATGGCAGGGTCAAAATTGGGGTCTGGGTCAGAAATAGAGGCATCTGACTCTGACGCAAGGATGGCATACGCCTCCTCAGCACTATATCTTTTCTGTGACATTTTTGTATCTGTCACAGAAAACAATTACTAAAAAAAATGAAATTAACTAAATTAACTAGCAAAAAAGTACAGCTATGCTACTGCCAGTGATTTATAGCGATCACTGGCAAGCTAGGGGTTAATGGCTCTGAAAATTAAATTAAATTAACTAAATGTTTCTGAAAAGAGCCTTTGGGTTTTTAAAAAATTACAACAACAAAATTAACCCCTAAAAAAATGCACAGACAGCAAAATGCAGCAAAAAAAAAGTGCACCTATGCTACTGCCAGTGATATATAGTGATCACTGGCAAGCTAGGGGTTAATGGCTCTGAAAATTAAATTAAATTAAATTAACTAAATTAATTAACTAAATTAACTAGCAAAAAAGTACAGCTATGCTACTGCCAGTGATTTATAGCGATCACTGGCAAGCTAGGGGTTAATGGCTCTGAAAATTAAATTAAATTAACTAAATGTTTCTGAAAAGAGCCTTTGGGTTTTTAAAAAATTACAACAACAAAATTAACCCCTAAAAAAATGCACAGACAGCAAAAAAGTACAGCTATGCAACTGCCAGTGATTTATAGCGATCACTGGCAAGCTAGGGGTTAATGGCTCTGAAAATTAAATTAAATTAACTAAATTAATTAACTAAATTAACTAGCAAAAAAGTACAGCTATGCTACTGCCAGTGATTTATAGCGATCACTGGCAAGCTAGGGGTTAATGGCTCTGAAAATTAAATTAAATTAACTAAATGTTTCTGAAAAGAGCCTTTGGGTTTTTAAAAAATTACAACAACAAAATTAACCCCTAAAAAAATGCACAGACAGCAAAAAAGTACAGCTATGCAACTGCCAGTGATTTATAGCGATCACCGACAAGCTAGGGGTTAATGGCTCTGAAAATTAAATTAAATTAACTAAATGTTTCTGAAAAGAGCCTTTGGGTTTTTAAAAAATTACAACAACAAAATTAACCCCTAAAAAAATGCACAGACAGCAAAAAAGTACAGCTATGCAACTGCCAGTGATTTATAGCGATCACTGGCAAGCTAGGGGTTAATGGCTCTGAAAATTAAATTAAATTAACTAAATGTTCCTGAAAAGAGCCTTTGGGTTTTTAAAAAATTACAACAACAAAATTAACCCCTAAAAAAATGCACAGACAGCAAAATGCAGCAAAAAAAAAGTGCACCTATGCTACTGCCAGTGATATATAGTGATCACTGGCAAGCTAGGGGTTAATGGCTCTGAAAATTAAATTAAATTAACTAAATGTTTCTGAAAAGAGCCTTTGGGTTTTTAAAAAATTACAACAACAAAATTAACCCCTAAAAAAATGCACAGACAGCAAAATGCAGCAAAAAAAAAGTGCACCTATGCTACTGCCAGTGATATATAGTGATCACTGGCAAGCTAGGGGTTAATGGCTCTGAAAAGAGCCTTTGGTTCTATATTTTTTAACAAATAAAAGAAATAA
This sequence comes from Bombina bombina, assembly GCF_027579735.1. Classification (NCBI taxonomy): domain Eukaryota; kingdom Metazoa; phylum Chordata; class Amphibia; order Anura; family Bombinatoridae; genus Bombina; species Bombina bombina. The sequence continues at coordinate 1,333,711,735 of NC_069500.1, read as the reverse complement.
ATCTCTCTCTCTGCTAAATACAGGTCTCTCTCTCCAACAAAATGGCAAGTGAGGAGAGGGAGGGAGATCCACACTGATCATAGTCAATATTTACAAATATTGACATGATCAGACAAATGGGGTATTTTATTATTATTATTTTTTTTGGGTGGGAGGCTCAGATTGGGTGACCCTAGCTTGCCCCTATGATGAGGCAGGCTAGGGACACCCCCAGAGGCCCCATGATGCACTGGGCATCGCCATCTTGGATGCCTAGTGAAGGGGGAGGGGGGGGCTATTTTAGGATTTTTTTTATTTTATACGTTTTTTTTTAAAAAACATTTTTACTTTTATTTTATAACTAACTAAGTGCCTCGACCCACCGAGGCACTTAGCACACAAGCAGAGCATCGGAAGCGTGTCCGATCGCTTCCGATGCTCTGAAACACTGCCGGGCTCCACGTGGAGCGAAACCGGAAGTGATCACTCGTGGGGGAGTGATTAATCCGGTCCCGGCACTCGGGAACAGTATTGCAGGATGCCTAGACCTCAAGGCAAGCCTGCAATACTGTTAGAGCAGCTGGAAGCGATTTCGATCGCTTCCAGTGCTCTGTTTAACCGACGACGTATGCCATACGTCCTCGGCCGTTAAGTGCTTTTTTTTTGAGGACGTATGGCATACGTCGTCGGTCGTTAAGGGGTTAAAGTTGTCGAACTCTTCAAATGCAGTTTTTAAAGATGACATTAGTGTTGGTGATAGAAACCCGTTGTTTTTCTTCATTTTAGATGTAGATAATCACGCCAAACTGGAAAATGTTTCTTTTAAAATCAATAAAAGTAAATATTTAAAAAAACAATACTTTTAAAAGCTTTAGACGCGTCACTGGCACAAGTCTCTGACACCTTTTCAAAATGATGTACACTTTATCTGACACAGGCAAATGTCACTAACCAGCCAGATTGTAAGGATTTCCCTAGGGATGGGTGAATGTTTTGCAACATGTGAAAAATGAAACAAATTTAAACATATTCGTTCATTTTGAATGTTTGTAGAACATTCTAACATTCATTTAAAGGGACAGTCTACACCAGAATTGTTATTGTTTTAAAAGATAGATAATCCCTTTTTTACCCATTCCCCAGTTTTGCATAACCAACACAGTTATATTTATATATTTTTTACCTCTGTGATTATCTTATATCTAATCCTCTGCAATCTGCCCCTTTTTTCAGTTCTTTTGACAGACTTGCAGTTTAGCCAATCAGTGATGGCTCCCAGGTAACTTCACGTGCATGAGCACAGTGTTATCTATATGAAAAACATGAACTAACACCCTCTAGTGGTGAAAAACCTGTTAAAATGCATTCTTAAGAGGCGGCCTTCAAGGTCTAAGAAATTAGCATATGAACCTCCTAGGTTAAGCTTTCAACTAAGAATACCAAGAGAACAAAGAAAAATTGGTGATAAAAGTAAATTGGAAAATTGTTTAAAATTACATGACCTATCTGATTCATGAAAGTTTTTTGTGAACTAGACTGTCCCTTTAATGTAATAGTATTTCTAATTTCTTTCTTTAAATGTAATATTCAATTCAAATGTTTCTAATAATTTGATTCAAATGATGTAATATTCCAATTCAAAAAATATAATAAGTAAATTATGCAGTATGCAAAATAGAAACATTCAAATTGATATATTTTGTATCTATTATCTATCAATTTACTAAATTCCCTACTTCTGCATAGTATTTGTTAAATTGAATGTTACATTTGAAGTTTCTAATGTGGATATTCAATCTAATTCCAAAATGAAAGTAATATCTGAAAACCAGAAATAACATTTGAATACCAAATTTTATGGATTTTCATTCTTATCAATATTCGATTGTCCAAAACAAATGTCCACAGGACTCGTTTTACCAAACAAATGACACTTTCAGCACATTCGCCCATCCCTAGATTTCCCTACCTGAGCCCAGGTGAGTCAGTCATAGTGAGTGAGCGACTAACCAGTCAGCACCTCCTTTTGTAATGCAGCTGAAATAAAAGGGTATCTGCCAAGCCCTTTTTTTGGTTTGTTTAGAGTTCAGCAGCAGTGAAATATTCTTAAAGAGATCTTTATTGCATCATATTTGGGTCCTATCGTTACACAACATTTTGGGTAAACACCCTTAATCACCATACAGTGCAGCTGAACTCTACTGTTGTTTGGAATGAGCAATTAACCAGCCCAGGCAGAGAATTACCATCTGGCATGTTAGGAGTGTTTGAGGGTAGACCTTAAACGCATTGATTTCTGTGAAAGGGCTACTGCATTACCCCTTATCAATTCTGCAGGTACCCACAAGTCCACATCTTAAATTTAGCTGATTTAAAGTGAAAGTCAACCCTAGTATTTTTTAAACGCTAGGATTGACTATTGAAACAAATAATGGGGACTTTCATTCATGAAGTATAAGATACTTCATGCAGAAAGCTCCTTTATTTGTTTAAATTGATCGCCGTTTTTAGCTGCTAAGGAAGCCCACGGCAAAAATGTATTTTGCTAAGAGGTGACGTTTTCACCTCTTAGTAAACAGTGTGCCTGAAATCTGTCTGCCAAGGGCACCAAGCCGGATTTACTGCACAGCTATTGGCTAAGAGGTGAAAACTTCACCTCTCTAGCCAAACAGCGATCTGCCGTGGGCTGCCTTAGCAGCTCAAAGCAGCGATCACTTGAAACAAATAAAGGAGCTTTCTGCATGAAGTATCTTATACTTCATGACTGAAACTCCCTTTTATTTGTTTTAATAGTCAATCCAAGCGTTTCAAAAACGCTAGGATTGATTTTCACTTTAAGACCACAAAAATGTCCTTTATGAGAATAATAAATGTTAAATTATATAAAAACTACACAAGGGCCAGTTTATTGGTATTATTATTATTATTATTATTATCATCATCATTTATTTGTATAGCGCCGCCAAATTCCGTAGCGCTGGGTACAATGATAGGGGTATACAATGACAAAGATTTGTGATACAATACAAAACATAACAAGACTAAACAAATCTAGCACAGGAGGAAGAGGGCCCTGCTCCGGAGAGCTCACAGTCTATAGGTTTAGGGTGCAGAGACATAAGGTTGGGGTAGCTTGTTACATCGGTTGTATTTGCAGCAGTGAGTCAGGCAGTTCATGTACATGTATTAGCTTGGTTCGGATGCGGGATGGAGGAGAGATGGTAAGCCTCTCCGAATAGGTGGGTTTTCAAGGATCTTCTGAAGCTATACAAGGTTGGAGACAGTCTGATGGAGCGGGGTAGAGAGTTCCAGAGACAGGAGCAGCACGTGCGAAGTCTTGGAGGCGGGAGTGGGATGTAAAGATAACAGGAGTGTAGAGACGTAGGTCAGAGGTTGATCGAAGAGGACGGGATGGGGAGTATTTCACGATGAGAGAGGAAATATAGTTGGGAGTTAGACTGTTGAGTGCTTTGTAGGTTAGGGCTAATACTTTAAATTGTATTCTGGAGTGTATGGGGAGCCAGTGTAGAGACTGGCAGAGCGGAGCAGCTGATGTAGATCGTCGGCTTAGGTGGATGAGTCTAGCAGAAGCATTCATAATAGATTGGAGGGAGGAGAGGCAGTGTTTTGGAAGGCCATTTAAGAGTAGATTGCAATAATCAATGCGTGACAGGATGAGGGAATGAATAAGTATTTTTGTAGTATTTTGAGTAAGGAAGGGACGAATTCTGGAAATGTTGCGTAGGTGTGACCGGCAGGATTTGGTAAGCGTTTGTATATGTGGGTTGAATGTGAGTTCTGAGTCTAGTGTGACCCCAAGGCAGCGGACCTGGGGTGAGGTGTTGAGAATAGAGTCTCCAACCATCAGAGAAATGTCAGGTGTCGGATGTCTCGAAGAGGGGGGGAATAAGAAGCAGCTCAGTTTTGGACAGATTGAGTTGGAGGTAGTGTGAAGACATCCAAGAGAAAATTGCAGAGAGGCAGTCAGAAATCTGGTTGAGTAAAGAGGGAGAGATATCAGGAGAGGAAAGATAGATTTGGGTTTCATCAGCATATAGGTGGTACTGGAATCCAAAGGAGGCTATAAGTTTTCCAAGGCAGGATGTATAAAGAGAGAAAAGCAAGGGACCTATTGGTAGGCTTCTTATCTAACCAGTATGCAAGATTCAACACCAGTCATGATAATGATGGCGCCTGAAAGATATTTGTTATTCAGTGCAAAGCAACAATAGTTATGAAATTAGTAACTTACAAGTCTGTTATGTTTTCTCTTAGAACTTGAAGGATGCAGAAGAAACATTTGTACTAGAAGTATTATCTGGTAGTGTGCAGTACAGAGCACTCATGGATATAGTTGTCAATGGCTTCTATGCTAGAGATGGCAAGAACTTCCCACAGTCTGAAAAGAGTTTATATGTAGGTACGTATAATGTTAAAAGCCTTCATAAAAAATATTGGCATTCTAGAAACATAGGTGTTGATGGCTGATAAGAACCATAGGCCCAACATGTTGAGCTCAAACATTTGCGAGCAAGCAAAAATGGGTTTATTGCGGGTGCTCGTTGGGCTGGTATTAGAAGTTGAAAGTAAAGATCATCACTGGTGCACAATTGTGATTTACGCTGGAATGATTACTGCGATTTTAGAGCTCTGGTTAACTGTTTTGCAAAACAAAAAAGGTGCACAAAACACATCAAAAATACATTACAAAGTATAGTTACACTCATAATACTATCTAACAAAAATTATTTAAAACAAATTGTACACAAAAGTTATAAGGGCTCAAAGATAGGAGGTCCTAGAAATTTTATTTCTCAATCCTGCACCGTTACCTGTGCTCCGGCCGCCTTACTGTGAAAATGTCACTACTGTCAATTTAACTGGCATATGGTTCATCCGATAGGGGATGCACCATACGTCCTATGTAAAATAGTATCCATACGCTCCCGTGCTTGTAATTAGAAGCTGCATCGGGCAGAAGTTCCACTGCGCAAGTGCAGTCTTAGCAGCTTCTAAATACAAGGACGGGAGCGTGCGGATACTATTTTACATAGGGCGTATGGTTCATCCATCAAATTGACAGTAGTGAAATTATCACAGTGAGGCAGCCGGAGCACAGCTAACCATGCAGGATTGAGAAATAACATTTTAATAGAAATAATGCAAACTGGACAATTATTTTGGCATCAATATATATACAGTATATGTAATAATAAAATTATTTATATATAAAGTCATCTCATCTATGTGAATTTACCATCACTTTAACATTTAGATAAATACGTATACATGTCTAAAGATGTATATGTATATATATATATATACAGTGTATATATATATATATATATATATATATATATATATATATATATATATATATATATTTATATTTATATATATGTGTACATATGTATTTACAGATTTATATAAACACATAAATACATATGTACACATATATATATGTGTGTGTGTGTGCATTGGAGCTCTTTGCAGTTAAGTAGATGAAAACTTGTAAAAGCATATTTATGTAATATTCATATTTAATAAAGGATTTAACTATGCATCTACTATAAATATTTCACATTCCAATGTTCTGCACATAGCAGAATATGTTCTATGTACTGTATTTCTAAATCGACATTCTTATTTATATCTTTAAATATCTATAACTATATATAATCAAGTATAGATATAGGTATGAATATATATTGTACCAACATACCATCATATATTTATATAGAAATATGTATTTTATGAATAAATAGAACATATTCTTCTTTGTGAAGAACATTGGAATGTGGAATATTCATATTTTCATGTCGGGTTAGCGCGATCAGGTTTGCACGAGAGTGGGGTGTTTTTTCCCACACTTTTTTTTTCTTCCTTGACTTCTACAGGGAAATATGTGAATGTGCACGTGATATTGTAAGTTCGACTTTTTGTGCTCGTTGGGTTAGCGAACTAATGAAAACGGTTTGCTTTTGTCTCTTAATACGAGTGCAAAAAAGTTTACTTCTCGTGCAATTAACTCTCGAGCGGGAGCGTTAATGCTCCACTTGTAATGTGCCCCTTAGCCTTATGCTTATCCCAGACATTCAGGAAGTCCCCACAGTGTTTGTCCTTAACACCTCTTGAATCAACCACCCTTTCTGTGGAAAAGTGCTTCTGCAAATTACAATTAGGATATTAAAAGGAAAATAAACTTCAACTTTTAAATTATTGAATTCAGTAGTTTTTGCCTTGTATATGTCCCTGATGTTAACCCTTTTTGTGAAACAAACTATAAACGTTTTACCTACTTGTGAGCCTGTCCGCCTACAAAGATGATACATTTTGTCCATTGGTGTGCAGTATTGTTGGGTACACGTGGAGAAGGTCTCTACAGAAGCCAGTCAGATCCGGTACAAGCACAATGTTAAGTAAATAGGGAAACAAATGATACCTTTCTTATTGACTGGAGCGCCCATTGAGAAGGACAAAATAAAATTATATCGGCTGATGGGCGGCCAAGGTGACCTTACAAGAACGACTTTGGGCAAGATTACAAGTAGCGCTTAATGAGTTTTCCGAGCGTGATGTAGTCTTTTCGCAATTAATTTCCATTGCGCGGGTATTACAAGTTTTAGAAAATCACGATTGCGCAAGTGCATTCACCTTTTACGCAACAATCCATTTCTCACTAGAAAAGCTGTAGTTAACATCTTTGCGCAACAAAAACGTTTCATGAAACACTTTAAAAATACATTACAAAGTACGGTTACATTCATATTAACACTATCTAATAAAACTTATTTAAAAAAAATATTGCAAACAAAAGTTATATGGGTTTAAAGATACGAGATCCCGGGTGTTAAAAAAATAAAAAAGCAGACAAAGGGATTTTGCCTTGACATACGTACACATACATACAGATTTATACATATAGACATATGTTTAGCAATGGAGATAATGAAAATATTTCACATTACAATCTTATGCACAGTAAACAATATCTCAGATGTATTTTCAAAGAGATTTTCGCATATAGATTTAAAGATATCTATATATATATATATATATATATATATATATATATATATATATTTATATATATATACTGTGTGTATATATATATATATATATATATATTCATATACATATCTCGCTATAAAAAGATATATCAGTCCAAAAACCATCACATATATAGAGAAATATTTATTTAAAATAAAAAAAAAACATATTCCGTTGCGAAAAGATTTTCGTAATATGAAATATTTGCATTTTCATGTACACTTTTTGAGGAGAATACGTCAAGGGCTTTGCGCAACATATTAGGGTTTTTGTGTTTTTTTTCCCATTTGTCTTCTCCATTGACTTCTAGGGGGAATACGTGAACACACACGCAATTTCGCAGTTTGCATTACGCGGCTTAATGCGTTGCCAAAATAAGTTGTTAATCTAATTTTAATAGCCGTTTAACCCTAAATGCGAAAAAGCCATAACGCGCACTGAGTTTTCGCAACTGATTTGCCGCTCGACTTGTAATCTTGCCCTTTGGTAGGTAAAATGTAAACATTTATAGGCTGCTTTTATAAAAAAGGTTAATATCAGTGACATATAAAATGCCCACACAATTGAAATTAAAAGTTTTAAAAGCTGATGTTTATTGTCTGTTTAATGTGTTAGCTAGCTCAGAAGTCCATTTACTTATTTGTGTGTGTGTGTTAAAACTGTTTATTATGTCAATATATGTTGGAATAAACTACAATACTACTAAATTAAACTAATGTAACAATCTCTTTATGGTTTTTCTTAAACTGTTTAAATGCAGATTTTTTATCATTTTGTCTGTATATTAACATTTTGCTAATGTTTCTCTTGCAGCAATATGCTACATAGCCACATTTCAGATGGAAGAACTTGGATTTCATAATTTCACTAGAATTGTTAAATCTCAAGACATTGACAAAACGTGCAAGGTAAAAAACTGTGGTGAATCAACATAAGCAGAAGCAATTATTTTATTATCTATTAAGTATAATACCTGGTACAAATGTAAGCTGTAGAAAACATAGGGGCCCATTTATCAAAGGGCTTGCGGACCTGATCCGACACTGCGGATCAGGTCCGCAAGACCTCGCTAAATGCGGAGAGCAATACGCTCTCCACATTTAACATTGCACCAGCAGCTCACAAGAGCTGCTGGTGCAACGCCGCCCCCTGCTGACTCGCGGCCAATCGGCCGCCAGCAGGGAGCTGTCAATCAACCCGATCGTATTCGATCGGGTTGATTTCCGGCGGTTCCTGTCCGCCTGCTCAGAGCAGGCGGACAGGGTTATGAAGCAGCGGTCTTTAGACCGCTGCTTCATAACTTGTGTTTCTGGCGAGTCTGAAGACTCGCCAGAAACACGGCCCTTCAAGTTCCATACGGAGCTTGATAAATGGGCCTGATTGTCTCTTCCCAAGTACCCTTTCAGCAAGCAATTGCTTCTTGTGTATGCAGGGGTCAGCACAACGGCTCAAAGGCTTAATACATGAAGGACTAATTATTCACTTCCATTGTGAAGTGTGTTAGCTATATTTGGTAATATTTTTGAAGAAAAGATATGTTTTATAATGACCTTTGTTGCAACAATGCTAAAACCCTAACTGATTTTATAAAAGTTAGTGCTACATGGATAAAGTGTTTTTTTTTCCTGTTTTTAAAAACTCTGCATCAGATTGCTGTGCTTATCTGCACAATCAATTAAAGGGACATGAAACCCAAAATTAAACTTTTATGGTTCAGTTATAGGATTCAATTTACTTCTGTTATCAAATGTACAGTGTTCTTTGAGTATCCTTTGTTGAAAAGCACACCTAGGTAAGCTTAAGAGTAGCAATCCACTTCTGTAAGATACCTGGTAGCTATGCACATATGCCTCTTGTCATTGGCTCACCAGATTTGTTCATCTACCTCCCTGTAATGCATTCCTGCACTGGAGCTGAGAACAAGGCTCCCATTGGAGCCTATGGAAGTCTGCTCTCGTGAGCGCTCTGGTATTACTCAGTGAAAAGCAAATATCAATTTCATGAAAGCGATATTTAGTCATCCACTTGTAATCTGACACTAAATGTGCTATAAAGTGTAAGTAGATAATATCATTTGGTGTAAGGAATCCTTATACGTCTTTTATTCTGTGAAACTAAGTAATTAATTTTTTTAATGAAAAAAAGTTTTTTATTGAGTTTTCAACATTTTACAAGTATAAAATCAGACCAACCGTGTTACAATTTCAATTGATTTACAATTCTTCGTGTCACTAAATACTGTGATTAAAGGTATATAACAAAAAGACCACCATACAGCAGACAATAAGTAATGAGTAGATATGCATAGCATAGCATGACCGTTAGTTGACAGTCCTATCCCTAAACACCCTTTATTACTCCATTTAGATCCTCCCTGGAGGAGGACCCGGCTCAGCATTTATGACCTGTAAATTATTTCCAGAATTTCTAGCCCCTACCACGGGAAAATTGGATTCAACTCTTAGAGAGGGGAGAGGGAGATGTGTTGTGACCCACCCAGACTGTCTGGGCAGGAGCGGAGGTGGCAGGGGCCAGACTCATAACTCCTTTCCTAGCCTCACCTAGCTCTTCTATCTATTTCTGGCCTCGATGTACATTATCCAGGGCTCCCACATTAGTAAAAACTGTTCTTTTCTATCCAGAATATCTGCGGAGGCGCTGCTCATTTGGTAATAATAGTCAACTTTATTCTTGATTATCAAAAAAGAGGGTACTGTGGTCTTCCAATATCTTGCTATAGTTAGCCTGGTTACAGTGCAAATCAGCGCTACTAATTTGTTTGCTTTTCTAGATAGATTTAATATAGGCTCATGTAACAGTGCCTGAGAAGGAGTTAAGTTAATTTGCCTATCCAGGATTTCACTCAGGAGCTCTGATGTTTGGGACCATATGCGTGAAACATGACAACAGTTCCACCACATATGTGCATATGTGCCGCTTTCAGTACAACCGCGTAAACAACTTGTGTTCGCGCGCGCTGCATGGATTCTCGATGGGTGGAAGTACCATCTGTAAGCTACCTTGAGAAAGTTTTCCTTCCAAATGCGCACAAATAGAGAAGGAAGTACCAAACTTCAAAATATCGCACCACTTTTCAGCGGTCCATGTAAAATTAAATTCTGTCTCCCATTTTATCATAAATGGTAATTTACTAAGCTTGGATGGGGTATTAAATAGGATATATAAGTTGGAGATCGCCCCTCTCATCTGTTCAGTGGCTAAACAGAGTCTCTCTAGATAAGAACTAACAGTTAGCTGGTTTTGTCCTAAAATTTCATCTACTCTCGCTCTCAATTGCAGGTAATGAAACCAACTCTCTCTTTCTTGTTTATTTAAATCGGCATATTGGTAGAATGTTAATAGCTTGGTGCCTACCAGGGCATCTGCAGTGCAGTACAGGCCCTTGTTTGCCCACTTCTCCTGTGTAGTCTGGTCATAATGAGTAGATAATGTCACTAGGGGGGTCGCCTTCGACCCCTTAGGTATCAAAGTGTATTTGGTTGTTAGTGTTTCCCACAGTGCTAGTGTGTGCGCTATAGTAATAAAGCTTCTCCATTTAGGGGGCCTATCTTTTTTAGCAGTCCACAACAATTTATAAATGGGGTGTATCCTCAACATATCTGATTCTATTTGAACCCATTGAATTCTATCCAATTGGTTATGCCACAGAGAAGACTGTGCCATCCTGGCCGCGTAGTAGTACGCTATCAGGTCTGGCATTCCCATCCCCCCTCCTGTTTTATGTCTGAGAAGTGTTTGTTTATTGACTCTGGATCTTCGGTATTTCCAAATGAACGCTACCAGGTCTTTTTGTGTTTTCCGTAATACAGTGGTGGAAACGTTTATAGGTAGTGAACGAAAGAGATACAAAATTTTGGGTAGTACCGTCATCTTAATTGATGTCAACCTGCCATATAGGGAGATATTTAGTTTGTTCCACCTTGATAGTAAAGTTTTTATATGAGTGAACATAGGTGTGTAATTCAGTTTGTAAAGATGGTCCAGATTATTCGGGATTGTGATACCCAAATACTTTATGCCCTTGTCAGCCCAATTAAAATCGAAATTCAAGATCAATCATTTTTTGGTATGTTCTGGGAGATGTGTACTTATTGCCTCGCACTTATCATTGTTAATCTTGTATCCCGAAATGTTGGCGAATCTATTAATCGTGGAATATACTAGAGGAAGGGAAATCATGGGCTTAGTAACTGACAGAATTACATCATCTGCAAATAGACTGATCTTATGTTCCCTGTCGCCTATCTTAATGCCATTAATATCTACATTTTGCCCGATGCTTGTTGCCAGCGGTTCAATGCACAAGGCGAACAACAATGGTGATAATGGGCACCCCTGTCTGGTTCCATTAAGAATATTTATAGGTGAGGATTTATACCCCGCTATTCTGATGAAGGCGGAAGGGTGGGAGTATATTGCCGAAATTGCTGTACAAAAATTTCCCTTAAAGCCCATATTTTTTAGAACTGCAGTGAGGTAATCCCAGTTTACACGATCAAATGCCTTCTCTGCGTCTAATGAAAGAAACAGAGAAGGCACATTTTGTTTTGAAGCATAGTCCACAAGATCAATAATTTTCCGAATGTTATCTGGGGCCTCTCTATTACGGATAAAACCCACCTGATCTTGATGAATGAGCTTTGGAAGAATATCATTTAGTCTAGTTGCTAAGATTTTTTAAATAATTTGATATCCAAATTAATCAGGGAGATGGGCCTATAATTTTTACAGTGTTGTTTACATTTCCCAGGCTTAGGGATTACTGATATACGAGCCTCAAGAAGTTCCTTGGGGATAGTTCCCCCCTCTAGTATGTGGTTGAAACTTTCAACCAAGATGGGGCCAAGATCCTGTGCAAACGTTTTATAAAAAATACCTGAGTACCCATCGGGGCCTGGCGCCTTACCCATCTTTCTAAGTAATTAATTTTAACAGTTACATAGAAGTAATATTTTACCCAGACCGGTGATGAAGAATATCTTGGCTTATAATTGTAGGTAATTATTAGCTGATGCATTTTGTATGGTGAAGATGGGATTTAAGGTTAGCAGAATATAATTGTTTAATTGGCGTAGGCTTTGCGTGCCATGTGTGCAGTTGTACTATTATTGAATCATAGGTCGTTTTTACTAGAATAAAATGAAGAAAGGTGAGCGCGTAAAAAAGCTGAAGACACGTGTAAATAAGAAGAACACATAATAAATATTTATCTCCAAAACATTTATAAAAGTAAACGATATACAAGAATAAAACACTAAGGGCTGGATTACAAGAATTGGTGTACCCCTGTCGGGTTTGCGCACATAAGTCCGACAGGAGTACACTAATTCTTCATGTACGCTAACCTGACATAAACGATCTTAAGTTATGTATTTATTAAATGAAAAATATTAATAATGTAAATAATTATTATAGAATATACTGTATATATATATATATATATATATATATATATTCAATATTTAAAATTTTATATTTCAATAGTGTGCTTTAATATAACTAATTCTGCATGTACGCTAACCCGATACCGCGTTAGACCTAATGTGTGAAACCCGGAGCACGTTACACATATTTTACATTCCTATGTTCTTCACATATATAAGTAGCTATGTAGGTGTGTGTCCATGATTTTCATTTATAAATTATTGGGTGTTTGGATCAGCAATTTAATTTTGAACTATCAAATAACTGAAGGATACAGTAATATTTCAGTAGGGAAATGAGTTTTATTGGAGTAACAGAAAATGTGCAATATGCATCAAAACTAAATTAGACAGGTGCATAAATTTGGGCACCCTTGTCATTTTGTTGATTTGAATACATGTAACTACCTAGCACTGATTAATTGTAACACACAATTGGTTTGGTGAGCCCATTAAGCCTTGAACTTCATAGACAGGTGCATCAAATCATGAGAAAATGTATTTAAGGTGGCCAATTGCAAGTTGTCGTTCTCTTTGACTCTCCTCTGAAGAGTGGCAACACGGGGGCCTCAAAACAACTCTCAAATGACCTGAAAACAAAGATTGTTAAACATTATGGTTTAGGGTAAGTCTACAAAAAACTATTGCAGTGATTTTAGCTGTCAGTGTCCACTGTGAGGAACATAGTGAGGAAATGGAAGACCACAGGCACAGTTCTTGTTAAGGCCAGAAGTGGCAGGCCAAGTAAAATATCAGAGAGGCAAAGGCAAAAGATGGTGAGAACGGTCAAAAACAGCCCACAGACCACCTCCAAAGACCTAAAACATAATCTTGCTGCAGATGGTGTCACTGTGCATCGTTTAACAATTCAGCACACTTTGCACAAGGAGAAGCTGTATGGAAAAGTGATGCGGAAGAAGCCTTTTCTGCACACACGCCACAAACAGAGTCGCTTAAGGTATGCAAACGCACATTTGGACAAGCCAGGTTTATTTTGGAAGAAGGTGCTGTGGACTGATGAAACAAAGATTAGTTATTTGGCCATAACAAGGGGCGTTATGCATGGCAACAAAAGAACACAGCGTTCCGAGACAAACACTTGCTACCCACAGTAAAATTTGATGGATGTTTCATCATGCTGTGGGGCTGTGTGGCCAGAGCCGGTACTGGGAATCTTGTTAAAGTTGAGCGTCGCATGGATTCCACTCAATATCAGCAGATACTTGAGAATAATGATGAGGAATCAGTCACAAAGTTGAAGTTACGCCAGGGCTGGATATTTCAACAAGACAACGACCCAAAACACTGCTCAAAATCTACTCTGACATTTATGCAGAGGAACAAGTACAATGTTCTGGAATGGTCATCTCAGTCCCCAGACTTAATATCATTGAAAATCTGTTGGGTGATTTGAAGCGGGCTGTCCATGCTCGGCAGCCATCAAACTAACTGAACTCGAGTTGTTTTGCAAGGAGTAATGGTTCAAAATACCTTCATCCCGAATCCAGACACTCATTACAGGCTATAGGAAGCGTCTAGAGGCTGTTATTTCTGCTAAAGGAGGCTCTACTAAATATTGATGCAATATTTCTGTTGGAGTGCCTAAATTTCTGCACCTGTCTAATTTCGTTTTGATGCATATTGCACATTTTCTATTAATCTAATAAACCTCATTTCACTACTGAAATATTACTATGTCCTTCAGTTATTTGATAGATCAAAATGAAATTGCTGATTCAAACACCCAATTATTTATAAATGAAAATCATGGAAATAGTCAGGGGTGCCTAAACTTTTGCATACAACTGTATATGTATGTATGTATATATGTGTATATATATATATATATATATATATATACACACACACACACATACACAGGGGTGGAACTACCGGAGGGTGCAGCGGTTCCATGATGAATTGAATGATTATCCCTGATCCCTGACTGTGGCACATACATTGGCACCTCCTCCGCTCCTGACTGACTGCACGTGTAGTCAGTCAGTGAGAGAGAGAGACTTCACTGAGCGGGGCGGCGTGAGATTAAAATAGTCAGTATTGGGAAGATCCAGACAGCAGAGAGGAGGTGCACATTTGCAGTGGGAGGAGGACTAAAGACAAAGTTGTGCAGTATAGAGAAGACAGTTTGGAGAGGAGGATTGTGGATGAGGAGAAACTGCAGGCTAATGCGCATGCGTTTTGCGGCAACAGGGAGCCTTGATTTTGTCCGGGATTTCCAATTCTGCAGCAGAGAAGCTGAGCTTGTGCCACTGCCACCGAGAGCAAGCGGTGTCCAAGAGGGGATTTAAAGCAAGCACGGCTGGAATTAGTTGTCAAAAACTCAGCCTCAGACCCCCACAAGCTCATCTCCCATACGTTTCCATGGAAGATCTGCACAGAGTTACATGTAAGTGTTGCCATCTGCTGCAGAAGGGTTATGTCCATTTATTTACAATGCTGCAAATTTACGAGATGGGGTAGATGGATGCCCCTCTATTTAAAATATATCTTGCATTATAATTGGAAAGTTTTCTTTTTTTCATTAAAGAAAAAAATATAGGTTTAATGTGTCCTTTGAAATTTATTGGATATTGAGTAATACCTATAACAGTTTTTTTTTAAAAAAAAACATGCATATGTATCAAATTCACATTTTTGGGGGGTGGGGGCCCTTCTTAGATTCTTTCAGCTGGGCCCTGTGGTTTCTAGTTACGCCTCTGTATATATGTATTTAAAATAAATATAACATTATCCTGTATGTGACGTACATTGGAATTTTAAATATTTACAGTAAATGCACTGTAAAACACATTTTTCTTCATAAATGGAAAGAGTCCACAGCTGCATTCAGTACTTGGGAATTCAGAACCTGGCCACCAGGAGGAAGCAAAGACACCCAGCCAAAGGCTAAAATACCCCTTCCACTTCCCTCGCCCCCCAGTCATTCTTTGCCTTTCGTTCCAGGAGGTTGGCAGAGAAGTATCAGAAGTTTTTCAATAGTCTCTTATGGAGGGTAGTACTCTTCAGCATGGGACTGGAGTTTTAAGTAGTCCTGTCAGCCTCTCAGTGAGAGCATGGGCGAAAGTTAGAGTCCGGAGATGCAGGTAAAGTCTTTCTGCGAAACTCATATTAACAGCTCCACAAGCAATCAGCATTAGCGAGTTTCGCTGCCTGCTTTTTTCTCTCAAGTCTATTGCAGAAGCGATGCTACTATCTGTCACACTTGAAGGGCCGTGTTCCTGTTCCACGGCGTACATTCCCATAAGATCATTTCATTTTACTTTCATCATGGATGTATTGTAATTACAACTGTTTATCCGAGGGGAGCTACAACCTTTCGGGGATAACTCATGGCTATTTTGAAACATAACGGCCTATGTCTAGTGACGCGGCCTTTAAGGTCGGGCGCGCTTTAGCATGGACTGCACGGTTTACCTTGTGACTCCATTTCCGCATTCCTGACCATGTGGCAACAGAGAAATCCTGGTCCGCTGGTGTCTGGTTCTCTGGAGGTGGTGAGTGCCCCAGCCATTGGGGGTGTAAGGTGCTGTTTAGATTTTTCTTATTGGTCCATTTTTTATTCAGTGTCCCAGTTATGGAGGATTCTGATTTTTTGGAGACGGATGTCTCTGATTCAGACTCTACTTCTTGCAAAGAATATGAATTGGCCCGGGTGATACATGCCCATCAGTTATGTTCTGAATGCCGTTTTAGAGTGCTCTGTTCCTCGGGATCGGGAATCAGGTGCCCACTGAGCCATCCGCATCTGGGGATTCTATTTCCCACGCAACGAGTTCCCTACCACCAACTCTTACTACGCATGCTAGTAACCCAAACACTACTTATCCTTCTATGGAGTGTGGCCTGTTCCCACTGGAGGTTATATAAAGTCCAGAGAATATCAATCAGCACCTGCACCACTTGCACGCCATATAGGGGTACCACCAAACCCTACTCACAACATAGTAGAAATCCAAGAAGTATGGCAGCAATCAGTGGTTTTAACAAATGGTTTTTATTTGGAGCACAGCAAACAAAGCGACACGGTTCCGCATGGCCATATCTTTGGCGCTGGCGCATCTGCACCTCCCGGGAGTGTGCTTTCGATATTCTCTGTGTTCCGTTCACTGGGGCTCGTCAGGCGCAGGATTGCCTGGTCCAGTTCAGCCCTCCGGGGGAGCGACTGTCCCTGAGGCCTCAGAGGGTCAACCTTCGGGGCCAGTGTTTTCTTTTGTTATGGTGGAGGTATGTTATGCCTTTCGTTATAGACTGGCACGCTTTCGTGTTCTACTAAGGCACGTTTTTGTCATTGCTGGAGGATCCCACTCTTAATGGGTTTGGGGATTCTCAGTCTTAATCTTCGACTGGCTTGCATGCATAGGATAAGGGGATAAAGTAATCTTTTTCTAATCTTTGTTATTTGTGTATCCTTTTCCAGTTCTGAGCTTGGAAGTCTCGGACCCCTGTTGGGCTGGTCCTGCAGGTCTGTCCGTTCCTCCTGTGCGATAACCTACGGGTTACCTTATCTTTTATTTTCATCCGGTGAGCATGTTTTTTTATTTGGTCTAAAGCTCATGTTTTGGTGTGATGTTTCCTTCGGGAACTTTCTTCTCTGGAATTGATACTCGCGATTTTGTGGTTGTACTGTTTACAAAAGTCTGTCTGACTTTTTTATCCCTCCATCTCGGGGGAGACTCGGTGTGGCCTTGACAGTGCTGGGGCCCTTAGTTTCAGGCTGGTCCTGACTGGGTACAAATCCTTCTGTCTTTGAGGCCTAGCTCAGACACGTGGCACCTTTTTATGTCCGGTTGGTCCGGTGAGGGCGCCTAGTGATCTCAATATGGTTTGTGTTGTTTACTTGTTTTATTTTACAAGCTTCAACTAGCATCCTGAGAGGACTTGACGGTCCGTTGTTGCTTAGGGGCATGGGGGGATTGGTTCAGTCCTCATTCGCCTTTCAATCTAGTGGGCCGGGACTCTGTTGAGGTCAGCGGCGACATGCTCAGTCGTTTCGGATTTTTCCGGGAACTAGAGTGTTCCTTCCCGTTTTGGGTTGGAGACTTGGAGGATTTAGGTCCTTCATACCGCCGTTCTTACGGTTTTGCCTTTCATGGTCTCTGGGAAGTGTCCTTTTAGGACTTGTTCCTTTTAGAGGTTCTCTTCCTTTGGGTCGAGACTTTCTGGACTTCGTCCGATTTTTCTGGCGGTTTTGGCAAGTTAACTTACGAAGTGAAGGCTGTGAGGCTCTATCTTCCTTCGGGAGTTAATCGTCTCCATATCAGGGGCAATAGGAGGTGTTGTCTCTTTTTCCAAGCTTTTTGCTTAGGGGATGTTTTTCTGCCTGGGTTCGGGATGCTTTGCATTCTTCTCCTTGGGTGTGGTCCTCTGGAACATTAATCCGAAAGGATTATGGAGACTAGCCTTTCTTTCTACTCTCTTTCGGGTGACTCTGTTCTCATTCTCATTTCCCTTAGTGTTGGCTTGGGGCCTTTGGGTTCTAGAGTAATTGCGTGACTTTGTCGCGGCCTAGCACCTTGTTGGGGGGGGGGTATTGACCTCCGGCTAAGGGTGTTCTTTCCTTTGGACTTGGAATTACGAGTGAGTCCTGTACCTCTTCTTTGGGTTTCCCGGTTCTCATCCCCTGTGAGGTCTGATTGCTTCAGACGGGGTATCTTGTGTTCCCTGGGGGTGTCGTTCGTTCTAGGACAATTCTGGGTCCCGGGTCCAGAGTTCTTGTCTTGGATCCTTCTTAGATGTCTGGAGACTTATGATCCTGTGGACAGGTTTGGGACAACCCAGTTTTCAGGGACCCTATGTTGCGACATAGGGGCTAGCTCATTGGGTTTGCAGCAGGAAGGCCAGAGTTCACATCCACCTTCGGGTACTGGTTATAAACTTTAAGGCCTGACTTGTCCTTCGGACGGAGTGTGCTCCTCTTTATGAGGAGTTTTTTCTCTGTTGGGTCAACAGTGGTGTATGTATGATTTTTCATTTGGTCCGTCTTTTGATCATACTATGGCTTCATGTCTTGTGGACATGTACGCTGTTCTTATCTGTGCCCTTCCCTTTTGAGGGGATAGTTTGCCTTCCTTATGAGCTGAGGTTTCCTCTCTCTGGAGGGTCTTTGTCCTCCCCCGTGTGTAGGAGGTTGGATCAGGTGGCTTATTCTGTAAGGGGCAACATCTGCTGCTCTGTGGGCTCTGTTCCACCTGTTGGAATTTGATCTCTCTACGTAGATACTGTCTAAGAGAGCTGTGACAGGTCTTCCTACGGATCTATTTCACATTTCTCTGTTCCAGGTCCTAGGGGGTTCTCCTTGGGAGTGCCTTTTTAAGGAAGAGCGGATTGGGTTGGAACCCGAGCTCTGTTAGGGTGGGTGATTCCCCCCTTTTTCTTAATCCATTCCCTGGGTGCTTGTGGTTGGGGTCTTTCTGTCCCCGCTGTCTATCAGACATGTCTGTCGCTTGGGCTGGTCCGGTGTTGGAGCAGGATCTGAGATCTGTTGCTCTGCTAAATTCGTCCTTGGTGCATTCGAGGTACGGTAAGCCTCTTGAAGTATCTTCTTTCTCCATGTTCAAGATTTGTGGGAAGGACTGGCGGCTCTTAGATAGCCTGCAACCTTTTCCGCTGGTTAGTGGATACTTAGCAATCTGAAGGATCCTTTCTTCAGCTGCTTTCTGCTTGCCCTGCAAGTATTTAAGTTTTAGAGTCATTTTTAGATTACTGCAGCGTGCAGTGTTTTTGCTTCAGGTGTTGTTCGTCAGACCTATCCAAGTTTGCTGCACGAGGTTTCGTTTCTGAATATTTCGGTATTCTGAGCTACCTTTTTGCAACTTGGGGACCTGCGTCTTCAGTTGCTTTTTAGAGTGCGGTTGCACTGTGTTAAGGGAAGATCCTCTTTGTTCAGAATCCCAGCCTTATCTCGTGGTTTCTGTATTTCTGGTGTCTGGGCATTGCCTCTCCTTGTTTCTATGAGACTGGTGGGTCTCTGTTGGTCTGGAGTTCCTTATGCTAACTGGACAGCTAGCTCAGCGTACTAATGCACTGTGGCTACTCTGCACTGTAGCAAACCGAGGGTTGCAAGTTCGATCCCCGGGGAGGTCTACTCAGTTTTCCTCCTTTCGAGGTTGATAAGATGAGCAGCGCCTTAAGGGGGATTAGCCGCGCTTTACAAGTACATTCATGTTTTCTCCGTGTCTTTTCTTCTTTGTGGAAGAATACGGTAGTTTATTCCCTTTCTTTAGTAAGGGGTGTGTTGTTTAGAGACCGACTGCTGGGCGACGGTGTCTCCTGGAGGCTGTTGACTCAGCCGAGTCTAGTTCCTGCGGTCTCTAGCAAGGCTTGTGGACTATCTGCGGTCAGTGTCCTTGGGCCTTTTCCTTTTTTTCAAAGTTGTTCTTGGCTTCGGACGAAATGGGATTTTGTTGGGTAGGGGTTTTCAGTCCTGGTGCCCTCAGGTTAGGCCACCTCTTGTACCCTCCCATTTTTGCATTCAGTGTCCTCTATAGCTTTGGTATTGTTTTCCCTAAAGTAATACAGCTGTGGACTTTCCATTTATGAAGAAAAACATAAATTATGTTTTCTGTTCTTCTGGCACCTTTTCACCCTGATATTTCTTCTACTGTTCCTTGTTCCTTGGCAGAATGACTGGGGGATGAGGGAAGTGGGAGGGGTATTTAAGCCTTTGTCTGGAGTGTCTTTGCCTCCTCCTGGTGGCCAGGTTCTGAACTCCCAAAAGAAATGAAAGAAATTGTGGGGTTTCATGCCCTTTAAAGCCTTGTTATGGTGAACAATGTTGGTGTTAGAAATGTTTGTTAGCATCTCATTTTAAACATATGTTGATCGTAGCAGCTTTAGTTTCTGATTTATCATGTATTGTTATTTATCCAAATGTATTCTAATTAGCACAACTGGTATTTTTTCTGAGAGGGCTGGCAACCTAGCCTCATTTGCACTAAGCTGTACCAGGTGTAGGAGGGCCCTAGTCAACTTGTGATAATGATCTATTATGTTAACTGATGATAATCCAAATTGCATATTATATATATGTAATTATGCAGTTGTCTACTTAACCTTTAACGATGTACATATTTTACCTCAGTGATAATTCTTTAGGAGTGCACAATGGTGTAAAAACATCTTAGACTTAATCTGCATTGTGTGAATGTGCTCGTTCCGTCCTTCTCACCAGCATGCACATCAGACTCCGCCCTTGGAATACCCATGACTCCGTCCACAGTCTTCCCACAGTCTTCTTTTTGAATAATTTCCCTAGTTATATTTAAGTGTGTGTGTAATTCTGGTCACTTATCTGTACAAGAGAGATGGGCTATAAGTACTCTTCCCAAGCGGAAATGACCACTGACCCAATCAGCACAGGCAATTGTGCAGCTGGGTTGTGTGACTGCACCAGTTTCCACCTTGGGCCAGCAGTTGAGTGTTTAACTCCTTTGAAGGGTCTAAACATATAAACTTGCAGGGTCGCTTGTGCTAAAATGATATGCCCTAACGAATTGGAGCATGCATTTTTTGCACTATAATGGAGCTTTAACATACTAACAAAGTTAAAATTAAAACAATTGTAAACAATACTTAACCCCTTAACAACCTGTGCCGTGGGTCGATTAGCCCTTAAATGGACATGAAAAACATTTTTTCTTTCATGATTTAAAAAGAGCATGCAATTTTAAACAACTTTCAAATTTACTTCTATTATCTAATTTGCTAATTCGTTCTCCTGTTATTCTTTGTTTAAAAGCATATATAAATAGACTCAGTAGCTGCTGATTGGTAGCTACACATAGATGCCTCGTGTCGTGCGATTGGCTCACCTATGTGCATTGTTATTTCTTTAACAAAGGATATTTAACGAATTAAGTAAATTAGATCATAGAAGTAAACCGGAATGTAGTTTCAAATTGTATACTCTACCTGAATCATGAAATATTTTTTGGGGGGTATAATGTTCCTTTAAGGACACCTGCCCTACCCTCTACTGCAGCTGTGTCCTGGGCTCTAGCGTGTCAGTTTTACTGCTGTCAGGGGGGCGCAGTATGGTTTGGCTCCTAACAAACAATAAATAATTAAAGGGACACTAAACCCAAAATGTTTCTTTCATGATTCAGGTAGAGAATACAATTTTAAACAACATTCCAATTTACTTTTATTATCTAATTTGCTTCATTTTTTAGATATCCTTTTTTTGAAGAAATAGCAATGCACATGGGTGAGCAAATCACACAAGGCATCTATGTGCAGCTACCAATCAACAGCTACTGAGCCTATCTAGATATGCTTTTCAGCAAAGAATATCAAGTGAATGAAGCATATTAGATAATAGAAATAAAAAAGTAAGTTGTTTAAAATTGCATGCTCTTTCTAATTTATGAAAGAAAAAAATTGGGTTTCATGTCCCTTTAAATGTTTCATGTACTTCTTACAAGCTTATAGACGTGGGACCAGTTGCAGGATGCTTTTTTGGTATGTAACAATAAGTAATCAAAATTATGTATTGGGTTTAGACTGTCCCTTTAAAATTTAACCTAGATACTAGCATGCTGCAATGCATGCTGACATCAGACTCACTGGGCAATCACTGGATGCCTCAGCAGTGAGGCAGTCCAGTGATGCCCAAATAATGCTTATGTGATCACTGTGAAAGCTAGGATTACAGTGAGCTGAAACATGTCAGCTGACCTCATTACTTGCTGGTCTGGTTATCTAACCTGTGAGACTGACAAGATGTTTTTAAACAATGGAAATAACGATTGAATTGTTTTAACAGTTCGTCACTGCTATGAACTTTTTGCACTGTGAAAGCCAGTCACAGTGATCACATGTCAAAAATGACAAGCCATTGTTTGTCAACAATAGCTTGCCTTGGCCCTTCCCCTCTAGCCCTGTGAAAACATATGTTAAAAAAAGGTTAAAGTTATTTATTTTAATAATTATTGAGGTATACATTTCTTTCATAAGGCGGTGAAAGTCCACGAGCCTTGACGTGTGGGATTGAATTCCTGCCACTAGGAGGAGGCAAAGATACCACAAACCTGTATATCTCTTTTATTTTTTTTTGCCTCCCAAGGAGTAGGTGAAGAGTTGAGGTGCTCAAGATTCTATTTTGTAAGGGGTTCTGAGATGTATATGAGACCCATTCTCCCCGATAGAGGGGTGTATGGAGTACTGGGTAATAACGCAATATTTCCCTATGGGATTTTAGTCACAAGCCAACCTCAGGTGGCGCGGGTATCTGTCCCCAGCTTCCTCCTGTTGGATCGTCGTCGTACTCCTCTCTGGAATCCTCTGCTGTTGTTTGGACAGCACTGGACGGGCTCTCTACTGACAGCAGACCAGATCCGCTTGCACTCTAGTGAAAAAGTATTATTATCTTTCAATCCAGCTGGCACAGCTTCATCTGTTACTATAAATATCTATACAGGATGGTATATTTGTCACAAGATACACAGCGGAATGTATTCATTCTTTGCACAGCTTTCATGATTGCGGCCATACTTGATCACTGCCCATATGCCCAGTTACATTTATTTAATAAAGTGGATAAATATATTTATTTTTATAAATTCTATTTTTAAAGGGACAGTCAAGTCCAAAAAAAACTTTCATGATTTAAATAGGAAATGTAATTTTAAACCACTTTTGGATTTACTTTTATCACCAATTTTGCTTTGTTCTCTTTCTGTTCCTAGTTGAAAGCCAATTCTAGGAGGTTTATTTGCTAATTTCGTAGACCTTGAATACTGCCTCTAATCTGAATGCATTAGAGGACATTAGTTCATGTGTTTCATATAGATAACATTGAGCTCATGCGCGTGAAGTTACCCTGGAGTGAGCACTGATTGGCTAAAATGCAAGTCAGTCAAAAGATCTGAAATAAGGAGGCAGTTTGCAGAGGCTTAGATACAAGGTAATCACAGAGGTAAAAAGTGTATTTCTATAAAGTTTATTTTTATATCATTTTATTTTAATAAAGTTTTTTGTGGATTTTGTTTTTACCCAAAAAATTTATTTTCTACCCGTGGCGATAAAAGGGTTAAATATAAAGTGTCAAAATACCCTGGGGTGTCTAAATTCTACAAATATATACTTTTTTGTAGCAGTTTTGAATTGGGGGATACAAGGCTTAGATACAAGGTAATCACAGAGGTAAAAAGTGTATTTCTATAACAGTGTTGGTTATGCAAAACTGGGGAATGGGTAATAAAGGGATTATCTTTCTTTTTAAACAACAAAAATTCTGGTGTTGACTGTCCCTTTAATAAAGTTTATTTTTGTATCATTTTATTTTAATAAAGTTTTTTTATGGGTTTTGTTTTTACCCCAAAATTTTATTTTCTGCCCGTGGCGATAAAAGGGTTAAATATAAAGTGTCAAAATACCCTGGGGTGTCTAAATTCTACAAATATATACTTTTCTCCTGTTAAGTGTAGTCAGTCCATGGGTCATCCATTACTTATGGGATTATATCTCCTCCCTAACAGGAAGTGCAAGAGGATCACCCAAGCAGAGCTGCTATATAGCTCCTCCCCTCTACGTCACACCCAGTCATTCTCTTGCATCTAACTAATAGATAGGACGTGTGAGAGGACTGTGGTTGTTAAACTTAGTTTTTATTTCTTCAATCAAAAGTTTGTTATTTTAAACAGCACCGGAGTGTGTTGTTTCTTCTCAGGCAGCATTAGAAGAAGAATCTACCTGAGTTTGTGTATGATCTTAGCGGTCGTAACTAAGATCCACTTGCTGTTCTCGGCCATTCTGAGGAGTGAGGTAACTTCAGAACAGGGGATAGCAGGCAGGGTTCACCTGCAAGGAGGTATGTTGCAGTATATTATTTTCTAAGGAATGGAATTGACTGAGAAAATACTGCTAATACCGATGTAATGTAAGTGCAGCCTTAAATGCAGTAGTAGCGACTGGTATCAGGCTGATATGTATGTATGTTTACACTGAGGTATTTCTGGGGAATGGAACTTCACTAAGAAAATACTGTATATATTTAAGTAATATTTGAGCCTCCACTGCAGTGAAAGCGACTAGCAGCAGGCTTATTAATAACATTTCATAATTTCATTTTTAAAACGTTTAGTGGCATGTTAATCGTTTTTTACTGAGGTACTTGGTGATAAAACTTTATGGGCATGTTGTAGCTACAGCTCCAAGAATCTTTACAAAGGTTCTGGGCTCTCTTCTGGCGGTACTAAGACCGCGAGGAATAGCGGTAGCTCCGTACCTAGACGACATTCTGATACAAGCGTCAAGTTTCCAAACTGCCAAGTCTCATACAGAGTTAGTTCTGGCATTTCTAAGGTCGCATGGGTGGAAGGTGAACGTAGAAAAGAGTTCTCTATTGCCACTCACAAGAGTTCCCTTCTTGGGGACTCTTATAGATTCTGTAGAAATGAAAATTTACCTGACAGAGGACAGATTATCAAAACTTCTAAATGCTTGCCGTGTCCTTCATTCCATTCAACACCCGTCAGTGGCTCAATGCATGGAGGTAATCGGCTTAATGGTAGCGGCAATGGACATAGTACCTTTTGCACGCCTGCATCTCAGACCGCTGCAATTGTGCATGCTAAGTCAGTGGAATGGGGATTACTCAGATTTGTCCCCTATGCTAAATCTGGATCAAGAGACCAGAGATTCTCTTCTATGGTGGCTTTCTCGGCCACATCTGTCCAGGGGGATGCCCTTCAGCAGGACCGATTGGACGATTGTAACAACAGACGCCAGCCTGCTAGGTTGGGGCGCTGTCTGGAATTCCCTGAAGGCTCAGGGATCGTGGACTCAGGAGGAGAGACTCCTTCCAATAAACATTCTGGAATTAAGAGCAGTTTTCAATGCCCTTCTGGCTTGGCCTCAGTTAGCAACTCTGAGGTTCATCAGGTTTCAGTCGGACAACATCACGACTGTGGCTTACATCAACCATCAGGGAGGGACAAGGAGTTCCCTAGCGATGATGGAAGTCTCAAAGATAATTCTCTGGGCAGAGTCTCACTCTTGCCACCTGTCAGCGATCCACATCCCAGGCGTGGAGAACTGGGAGGCAGATTTCCTAAGTCGCCAGACTTTTCATCCGGGGGAGTGGGAACTTCATCCGGAGGTGTTTGCCCAACTGCTTCAGCATTGGGGCAAACCAGATCTGGATCTCATGGCGTCTCGCCAGAACGCCAAGCTTCCTTGTTACGGATCCAGGTCCAGGGACCCGGGAGCAGTACTGATAGATGCTCTGACAGCACCTTGGGTTTTCAACATGGCTTATGTGTTTCCACCCTTCCCGATGCTTCCTCGATTGATTGCCAGGATCAAACAGGAGAGAGCATCGATGATTCTAATAGCGCCTGCGTGGCCACGCAGGACCTGGTATGCAGATCTAGTGGACATGTCGTCCTGTCCACCTTGGTCTCTGCCTCTGAGACAGGACCTTCTGATTCAGGGTCCTTTCAAACATCCAAATCTAATTTCTCTGAGGCTGACTGCATGGAGATTGAACGCTTGATTCTATCAAAGCGGGGATTCTCGGAGTCAGTGATTGATACCTTAATACAGGCTAGGAAACCTGTTACCAGGAAAATTTACCATAAAATATGGCGTAAATACTTATATTGGTGCGAATCCAAGAGTTACTCATGGAGTAAGGTTAGGATTCCTAGGATATTGTCTTTTCTACAAGAAGGTTTAGAAAAGGGTTTATCTGCTAGTTCGTTAAAGGGACAGATCTCAGCTCTGTCTATCCTTTTACACAAACGTCTGTCAGAAGTTCCAGAGGTTCAGGCTTTTTGTCAGGCTTTGTCTAGGATTAAGCCTATGTTTAAGACTGTTGCTCCGCCGTGGAGCTTAAACTTAGTTCTTAACGTTCTGCAAGGTGTTCCGTTTGAACCCCTTCATTCCATTGATATCAAGCTGTTATCTTGGAAAGTTCTGTTTTTAATGGCTATTTCCTCGGCTCGAAGAGTCTCTGAGTTATCGGCCTTACATTGTGATTCTCCTTATCTGATTTTTCATTCAGACAAGGTAGTTCTGCGTACTAAGCCTGGGTTCTTACCTAAGGTAGTCACTAACAGGAATATCAATCAAGAGATTGTTGTTCCATCATTGTGCCCTAACCCTTCTTCAAAGAAGGAACGACTTCTGCACAATCTGGACGTCGTCCGTGCCCTGAAATTTTATTTGCAGGCAACTAAGGATTTTCGTCAAACTTCTTCCCTGTTTGTCGTTTATTCTGGACAAAGGAGAGGTCAAAAAGCTTCGGCTACCTCTCTCTCTTTTTGGCTTTGTAGCATAATACGTTTAGCATATGAGACTGCTGGACAGCAGCCTCCTGAAAGGATTACAGCTCATTCTACTAGAGCTGTGGCTTCCACTTGGGCCTTTAAGAATGAGGCCTCTGTTGAACAGATTTGCAAGGCTGCAACTTGGTCTTCACTTCATACTTTTTCAAAATTTTACAAATTTGACACTTTTGCTTCTTCGGAGGCTGTTTTTGGGAGAAAGGTTCTACAGGCAGTGGTTCCTTCCGTGTAAAGATCCTGCCTTTCCCTCCCGTCATCCGTGTACTTTTAGCTTTGGTATTGGTATCCCATAAGTAATGGATGACCCGTGGACTGACTACACTTAACAAGAGAAAACATAATTTATGCTTACCTGATAAATTCCTTTCTCCTGTAGTGTAGTCAGTCCACGGCCCGCCCTGTTGTTTACGGCAGGTCTAAAACATTTTTAACTTAAACTCCAGTCACCACTGCACCCTATAGTTTCTCCTTTCTCGTTTGGTTTCGGTCGAATGACTGGGTGTGACGTAGAGGGGAGGAGCTATATAGCAGCTCTGCTTGGGTGATCCTCTTGCACTTCCTGTTAGGGAGGAGATATAATCCCATAAGTAATGGATGACCCGTGGACTGACTACACTACAGGAGAAAGGAATTTATCAGGTAAGCATAAATTATGTTTTTTGTAGCAGTTTTGAATTGGAGGATTTAGCTTACAGTCCAAGCACAGCAAATGTTAGTGTTAAACCAATAATTCCATCAGTATTTGGCCTGTATTCCCTAAATATTACTTCAGGATAACATAATGAATTTATTTGGATGGATTTTTCTTTACACTAGTTTTGTAGAAATGCTTACAAAGAAAACTGCACCCCCCCCCCTAATGTTTCAGTATTAAATCCCTACTTATTGTTATTTTATTGTTATTTTATGTACCCATATAGGGTATCACTTGAAAAGGCCTGTTCTTTTTAAATATGGTAAATACAGGTAGAAAACCCTTTATGCAAACTGCTTGGGACCGGAAAAGCTTTAGATTTTGGAATATTTGCATTTTTAAAATCCGTTGGGAGAGGGGATAGGACCAAGTGTAAACAATAATATCTTATGTCATTTGCACAATATTTAAAGGGTCATGAAACTCCAAATTTTTCTTTCAAGATTTAGGTAGAACATACAATTTTAAACAACTCTCCAGCTTACCTCTATTATCAAATTCGTTTCATTCTCATGTATATAAATATATATATCATTAGCTGAAGGAGCAGCAGTGCACTACTGGTTTCTACCTGAACACATGGGTGAGCCAATGACAGTCGGTATATATAGGCAGCCACCAATCAGCAGCTAGAACCTAGGTTCTTTGCTGCTCCTGACCTTACCTAAATAAACCTTTCAGCAAAGGATAACAGAAGAACGAAGCACATTAAATAATTTAAGTAAATTGGAAAGTTGTTTAAAATTGTATGCTCTGTCTAAATCATTAATGTCTAATTATGATTTCACTGTCCCTTTAATTTTCATTGTACAGGTTATACATATCACTAAAGGTAGTTTATATCATCTTTTAATACTTTTGTGACTTACAGCCAGGCAGGGACAATAGTCATTTTTGATCCTTTTTATTTAAAAAAAAAAAAAAAATATTACTGAAAAGGTTTGGATTTTAGAATAAGTCTGCGTTTGGGAATTCCGGGTTTGGGAATTTGTACCAGTAATATAAATGGGTTCACTTAACAAGAGAGCTTATTATTAAGGTGAAACCAGTAGTGAGCAAAAATGCCAAAATTGCCGTTAAGCACAGAAACTGGTAAAAAACATTAGGGTTAAACATAAATAAATCAAATGAAAGAATATTGAATGGAACAGATGAACAGGTGAAAGTAATAAATACGCAGGAAGCTAGAATATGCAGTGGAATTGGTAATAATACTAACATTTATAATATTAATATCATGCTTTTGTCAAAATAACCAGGCCTGCCCTTTAGTAAGGGACTAGGAGTAAGGGGCACCTTTCCTGGGCCCCGTGGTTTGGGGGGCCTGCACTGTCATCAGGGGAGAGGGTATGAGAAGGTGCAATGTACCTCTTATATTTAGTTTATACAGAAGTATTTATGGTACCATAAGATGTAATTTATACTGCTGGGACAAGGATACAGGGGGAGGGGAATAAGGGGACCAGGTTCAGAGGCTTCACAAATTTGTTTGCTCAGAGCCCCAAAAATGCTAAGGATGGCCCTAATAATATCCATGATTAAATACAATAAAAAACACACAGCATACAGTTGCTGACAAGATCACTTTTATTATATAATGCCATTGGGCAAAACACAGTTGCCATTATAATAATAAACAAGGAACTGATTTAAAGTTGCAGAATTACAGTAACACAACAGACTGATTAAGTAAATGATGTGGTGAAAGAGTTTTTATAAACAGTCAATTTATGCTGCAAAAGTCTCCTGTCAGTGCTTGTCAGAGCAGACTCACAGGCTCAGTACTATGTTACAGAATACTTGAGGTTGTTTCTCTTCTGTGGCTCTCGAGTAAGTACTTACCACCGTCCCCGGGGAGAAACATATGTTCCATTGCAGGAGGATAGGAGTGAAATCTCTTTTTTTTTCTGTATAGTGAAGAAAAGGCTGAATACTCCCATTCCCTGTGTCAAATAAATACACAAATGCCATAAATTAATACATATATGTCTGTTGCTTTGATTATAATGGGAAGGAATAAAGACACCTCAATGTGCCTGTCCCCTGTGATTATTTCTATCTATCCTGGTGTTCACAAACCCTGTGCCCATAGAGTTCTTCCGCTCTAGCCCTCCGGACTGACCAACATGTTACGGTTACCATAGTTACTGAGCGGCTGATTACATCACCTGTTCTGTACCGCATACATTTGGAAAATCTAATCTGTTGGTAGGTTGTGAGGACTGGAGGTGAAGAACCATTTCTGAAGTATCATGTGAGGTCTAGTAAACAGTCTGGCCTGTGTAATAGGTTAATTTATTGTTCTCAGTTAGTAGGCTGCATATGTCACAAGGTCACTGGTACAGCCTGGGTACCACATGCGATTTAGTACTAGTTACAGCAGAAGCAGCCTTATGGTTGTGCTGCCCCCCCTGCTCTGATTGTTACCACTAAAGTGTCTCTGTTACTTAGAGGTGACAGGCAGCCAGTCTGCTCTCTCTGTATGCCTAGGGGTGCCATATTGAACCTTTATGATTGATGCTTATAAAGAGCAACCTTATGAAAAATACATATACATATCAGGGTTCTTTTAACAAAACATTTTTAACTGGCACAGTGAACATTGTTATTAAAGGGACAGTATACACTCATTTTCATATAACTGCATTTAATAGACACTGCTATAAAGAATAAGATGCACAGATACTGATATAAAAATCCAGTATAAAACTGGGGTTTGGTTAGGAGTCTGAAAATCAGAGCAATGTTATTTAAAAATAAGCACAACTATACACTCAGGGTCGGCTCCAGAACGAATGAAATAGGGGGGCATTTTTTTTCACGAGGGGGCACGCATTTAAAAAAAATAAGAGCAGACCTACTGCGGCAGTCCAGGGGTTACATTTATCAGTTCTCTGGCTGTGCAGGAGTTAGATTTGTTTATATTTCTGGAAGTGCAGCGGTTACATGTGTCATATCTCAAGGAGTATAGGGGTTACATTTATAAGATGTCTGGCAGTGCCGCAGCAGTTACATTTACCAGATTTATGGCAGTGCAGGAGTTACATTTGTCATATCTCAGTAATGTCTCTAACATATGACACAGCCAGTGGACACTGTTTGCATGTGTAGCTCTACCAATGACCCTACTAATGATCAAATAAACTTTTACATGACAATAAGTTTGAATGCCAAGCAGTACATTACTTGTACAGATATTATTAATGATATTTACCAGTACACACACAGTATATACAGTATGTATATACACACAAATTATATATATATATATATATATATATATATATATATATATATATATATATAATACATATACAGACACACACATATATATATATATATACACACACACACACACACACACACACACAGTATATATATATATATATACACACACACACACACAAACTGTATGTATATATATATATATATATATATATATATATACATATACATACAGGGAGTGCAGAATTATTAGGCAAATTGTATTTTTGAGGATTAATTTTATTATTGAACAACAACCATGTTCTCAATGAACCCAAAAAACTCATTTATTATCAAAGCTGAATAGTTTTGGAAGTAGTTTTTAGTTTGTTTTTAGTTATAGCTATTTTAGGGGGATATCTGTGTGTGCAGGTGACTATTACTGTGCATAATTATTAGGCAACTTAACAAAAAA
Source organism: Bombina bombina (assembly GCF_027579735.1). NCBI lineage: Eukaryota > Metazoa > Chordata > Amphibia > Anura > Bombinatoridae > Bombina > Bombina bombina. Next base: position 1,333,680,580 of record NC_069500.1, on the reverse strand, counting down.
CAAATATATACCCATTTCAATTATTTATTTTTACCAGTGAAACCAATATAACATCTCAACATTCACAAATATACATTTCTGACATTCAAAAACAAAACAAAAACAAATCAGTGACCAATATAGCCACCTTTCTTTGCAAGGACACTCAAAAGCCTGCCATCCATGGATTCTGTCAGTGTTTTGATCTGTTCACCATCAACATTGCGTGCAGCAGCAACCACAGCCTCCCAGACACTGTTCAGAGAGGTGTACTGTTTTCCCTCCTTGTAAATCTCACATTTGATGATGGACCACAGGTTCTCAATGGGGTTCAGATCAGGTGAACAAGGAGGCCATGTCATTAGATTTTCTTCTTTTATACCCTTTCTTGCCAGCCACGCTGTGGAGTACTTGGACGCGTGTGATGGAGCATTGTCCTGCATGAAAATCATGTTTTTCTTGAAGGATGCAGACTTCTTCCTGTACCACTGCTTGAAGAAGGTGTCTTCCAGAAACTGGCAGTAGGACTGGGAGTTGAGCTTGACTCCATCCTCAACCCGAAAAGGCCCCACAAGCTCATCTTTGATGATACCAGCCCAAACCAGTACTCCACCTCCACCTTGCTGGCGTCTGAGTCGGACTGGAGCTCTCTGCCCTTTACCAATCCAGCCACGGGCCCATCCATCTGGCCCATCAAGACTCACTCTCATTTCATCAGTCCATAAAACCTTAGAAAAATCAGTCTTGAGACATTTCTTGGCCCAGCCTTGACGTTTCAGCTTGTGTGTCTTGTTCAGTGGTGGTCGTCTTTCAGCCTTTCTTACCTTGGCCATGTCTCTGAGTATTGCACACCTTGTGCTTTTGGGCACTCCAGTGATGTTGCAGCTCTGAAATATGGCCAAGGCGGCAAGTGGCATCTTAGCAGCTGCACGCTTGACTTTTCTCAGTTCATGGGCAGTTATTTTGCGTCTTGGTTTTTCCACACGCTTCTTGCAACCCTGTTGACTATTTTGAATGAAACGCTTGATTGTTCGATGATTACGCTTCAGAAGCTTTGCAATTTTAAGAGTGCTGCATCCCTCTGCAAGATATCTCAGTATTTTTGACTTTTCTGAGCCTGTCAAGTCCTTCTTTTGACCCATTTTGCCAAAGGAAAGGAAGTTGCCTAATAATTATGCACACCTGATATAGGGTGTTGATGTCATTAGACCACACCCCTTCTCATTACAGAGATGCACATCACCTAATATGCTTAATTGGTAGTAGGCTTTCGAGCCTATACAGCTTGGAGTAAGACAACATGGATAAAGAGGATGATGTGGTCAAAATACTCATTTGCCTAATAATTCTGCACTCCCTGTATATATACACACATACACACGATATATATGTATATACACACATATATATATATATATATATATATATATATATATATATATGCATACGAAGAGAGAAGCGCTCTACCAGGAACGAACAACAGCTCAGTGGCTTGTTCTATGGAGATTTACCACCCGGAAGCAGCCTCTTTTAGACCAGTGTGCTTTTCACAGATGAAAACTTTCCTGAAGTATATCAGTCTGATCCTGCCAAGTAAGGTCAGTCCAGCCCCGAAATACCAGGCAGTTCTCCTCTGAACAAGGAACATGACAACCCCAGACGATCGTTTCGGCCTCTTATGGGCCTCGTCAGTGAGGTGCAGCCACATTCCTCTAAGCACACTGGGCAAGGAGTCCACGTCTGGTTTCCCCCATCACCCATAGGGAGACTTCCCCAGGGTCATAATAATTTGCATACGAAGAGAGAAGCGCTCTACCAGGAATGAACAACAGCTCAGTGGCTTGTTCTATGGAGATTTACCACCGGAAGCAGCCTCTTTTAGACCAGTGTGCTTTTCACAGAAGAAAACTTTCCTGAAGTATATCAGTCTGATCCTGCCAAGTAAGGTCAGTCCAGCCCCAAAATACCAGGCAAACAATACAAACAATATATATATATATATATATATATATATATACACACACACAGTGTGTGTATTCACACAGTGTGTGTATTGTGTGTGTGTATGTATGTATGTGTGTGTGTGTGTATATATATATATATATATATATATAAAACAACCTTGGGGACAAATAGGAGATGTTTTGAAACATGTAAATAATAAACATAAAGCTATTTCACTCATTGTCCCACAGCTACATTTGAAGTGTGTGTATTTGAGCACCTATATAATCTGACACATATTTTACACTGATCACTGCAGATAAAGCAGGCACAATTCACACTTGTTTTGTGTGACCTGCAGTGGGGAAACCAAGGAATTCCCAATTTGCTTCTTTGTCTGTGGCTGCCAGGATATAAAGCACAATAGGGAAGGGATACTACTCTCACACACACATTGGTTATACGGCTGTGTTTTCACAAAATTACTTCTGCCTTCCCTCTCACTGACTGTTAGCTTCTCCCAGCACTTCCTGCAGAGGTCTGATGATGTCATCATCTCACTTCAGCTCTGTAGTAAGTGGGCTAGCAGGAGGAGGGGCATTGCAAGCCCTAGGTTAACTGTGAGAGCACCAGCAGGGAAATGCAACTTTATTTGTTATCTGGTTGTAAATAGAGGAGAGTAAAGAGATTAGCTGGGACCTCCAGTGACGGATCTCCAGTGGCTGCAAATGGTTGATGCGACATTTGGGACCCTGGACGTTCCGTCACTTTTAAAATGTAAAAAAAAATATATATATATTTTTTTTAAATCACTTCTTTTGCCCTGGGGGGCACAGCATTCCATTTGGGGGGGCATTTCCCCCCAATGCCCCCCCTTAGAGCCGACCCTGTATACACTTATCTAAAAAAAAAACTTTATGGGCTATATAAATAGATCATCTACAAAACATTTATGCAAAGAAAAAATGAGTGTATAATGTCCCTTTAATGTTACATAATTATGGACTATGTGCAGAATTATGTAACCTTAACTTAGCGGTACCTGTAAAAAATAAAGAAATTTAAAGATTGAATCCCCAAAGGTTTACTTACCTTACGCAGCACAGGAATGAGCTCCATTTAGTTCAAAGAGGAAGATCAGGTATGCTGTGATTAGCACAGCATATTAAACATAAAATAATCCATAGAATATATCTATATTTGTTACAGTATGTTTAATAATTTGTATCTATTATTTTTTTATAATGGGCCTTAAGATTACTAAGTTTGTGCTAACCTGATGCTAAATTGTGAAACCCTATGCGCTAAACGCATATTTTACATTCCTATGTTCTCCACATAGATTTTTTTTAACCTTTTTATTATTAAATATATATTTCTATATATATATATATATCTTATAATGTACTTGTAAAATACATATCAATACCTATATATCTATAGGAATGGATATACAGGTATAGGTATATATAGAAATATGTATTTACATTAAAATTACATTATTCTGTAAATGAAGGACATTGGGATGTTAAATATGTATAGTACATATACAGTAAAGCTCATAAATATTTAAATACTTCTGTACGCACATATAAACACATATATACAGTATATACATGCATATACATAGATATCATATTTAGACATGTTTTTGTATGTATCTCTATGTTAAAGCCCTTAACACTTGAGACCTCATATGTTTGAGCCCTTATAACTTTTTAACGTAATTTTTTTGATAATTTTTACCAGTGTTATTATGAGTGTAACTGTACTTTTAAAGGTATTTTTGATGTTTTTTGTGCAACTTTTTTGTCACGCGTAACAGTTAACCAGAGCTCTGAAGTCACACGTTAAACTTGATTGTGCTTAAGCGAACGCATTTACTTTCAACTTGTAAAACGCAAAGAGTCAGGAAATACCCCTTATCACTCGCGCTACACTTAGCGAGCTACTCGTAATCTAGCAATTAGCAAGAAAACAAGCAAGTTGTTTGCTGTTTTTAACACAATCTGTTTATTTTTATGTTTGTTTTGATTTAACCAATCTGTTTATTTTTATGTTTGTTTTGATTTAACATATTTTCTACTAATAGTGCACTGTTTTATATCCCTTTAATAACTATGTTTACTGTCCCTTTAAAAGCAACTGACATATTTTTCATAAGGGGCCTCATTGAAAGCGGGAATATATAAACCTTATGCATGTCTGGCAGCCACAGATCTCACTCCATGCTTCAGCTTGTCACACTGCTCCAACTGCCACTAGCCTCTTCAGTGGGCGGAGCCAACCAAGATACTGACACCAAACTGTCCACCTGAAGTAAATGATTAACTGCTTCTGGGGTGCTGAGCCAACTACCTGGTAGTCTTGTAAAGGGATTGAGATATCTGTGCACCTTTTCCCTGATCAAAATCATTAGTGTCTAGTGGTTGTGGTGTGATCTTCCATACGTCTCTAAACTCACGTCAGCTACATTAATA